>NC_052532.1:189251811-189404393 GCF_016699485.2 Gallus gallus | reverse complement strand
GTAAAATGCTAGGTGAGCTTTCAGATGCTCTCATGAGTCAAAGTGCAACTCATTTTCTGTAAAATACAGATTTGGAAGTACCTAAATTACATTTGAAAGTGAAATGTGAGCTACTAACTGAATACAGGCTGAAGATATACAGGCAAGAATCTGTTTAAATTCCATAGTTTGTCATAGAATCATCAAGGTTGGAAAAGCCCTCCAAGATCATCCAGTTCAACCATCCAACTACCACCAACATTTCCCACTAAACCATGTCCCTTAGTACCACATCTAAATATTTCTTGGACACCTCCAGAACAGTGACTCCAACACCGTTCTGGGCAGCCTGTTCCAGTACCTAACCACACTTTCAGAGAAGTTTTTCCTAACTTCTAATCTAAATCTCCCCTGGCACAACTTGAGACCATTCCCTCTAGTCCTATCTGTAGTTTCATGGGAGAAGAAGCCGACCCTCACCTTGCCACAATCTCCTTTCAGGTAGTTGTAGAGAGTAATAAGGTTTCCTCTGAGACTCCTCCAGACTAAATAATCCATTCCCTCAGCCATTCCTCTTAAGACTTGTGCTCCAGACCCCTCAGAGCTTTGATGCCCTTCTTTGAACACACTCCAGAGCCTCGATGTCTTTCTTGTAGAGAGGGACCCAAACGGAACACAGTACTCAAGGTGTATCCTCACCAGTGCTGAGTACAGGAGGATGATCACTTCCTTACTCCTGCTAGCAACACAATTTCTGATACAAGCCAGGATGTCATTGGCCTTCTTGGCCATCTGGGCACACTGCTGTCTCATGTTCGGCTGATCATTGACCTACACTCCCGGGTCCTTTTCCTCTACATGGTCTTCTAGCCACTCTGCCCCAGGCTTGTAGCATTGCCTGGGGTTGTTGTGGCCAAAGTGTAGGACCTGGCACTTGATCATGCTGAGCTTCATCCCACTGGCCTCAGCCCAGCTATCCATCCTGTCCAGATCCCTCTGTAGCGCCTTCCTACCCCCAGGCAGATCAGCACTTCCTGCCAGCTTGGCATCATGGCACTTCTGCTCCGTTTCCCCTTTTGGATATTAAATTTTTCTTCTCTTCACCTCTCAAATGGAAAGTAGGTTGAGTATACACTTGGTAGAACATTTTGCCAGCCCATTTTTAATTCCAATTAAAGTAATTTACTCAAGCTGACTTGCGTCTGTTTTTTTCTCACTACACTACGTGGTGTGAGAAAGCGTAGCACAGCCCTTTGGGAAGAATATTTTAAAGCTACTTTAAAGCTATTTTAAAGGCATTTCTTGGGTTACAGGACTTACTACATGTTGGCCACCAAAATAATCTGATGATTACTTAAAAATGTTTTTTTTTTCTTCTAGTCTTAGCTTCTAATGATGTAACCCTGCACTGGTTAAATATGACTTCAGAGCTTTAATACTTATGCTACAAATTCCAATTCTGCATCATAGAATCATAGAATTGCAGGGGGTGGAGGGGACCTCAAAAGATTATTGAGTCCAACCCTCTGCTAAAGGAGGTTCCCTACATTAGGTATTAAAATGAAGTCATTGGAAAAAACTTGAGGATTTTTTCTTGGCTTATTTTTTTCAGATTTTGCTAAGAAAACAAAGGAAAAAATGCACATTACATGTACAGAAAGGGTTACAAGCTCTACACATCCTTGAATTTTGTGGAAGTTTAGTTATGCAACTGACCTTTTTGGATTGGACCTAAATTTAGCTAAATTGTCATTGTAAATATGCATGTAAAATTTACTAATGTTTTAAGATCTTAATGAGTTTTTTCTTCAAAAGGATTTTTAAAGAATAGCACTAAAGGCAGCCAGCTTATCTAAATTTCTTCTTGCACTGCATGGAACTATTACTGTTGCTGCCTAAAAAGCAAACTCAATAGAAATGACAAGATATTAAAATACATGTTTAACTAAGAAAGGGCAGGAAGAAAAGATCTAATCTGAATTCAAAATTAAAAATTCTATATTGTTAAGGATATACTAGGCTAGATACATCACAGTCCCAAGGAAGATGCAAAGAGAATTTATTTTTCCAAATATTTCCACATTCCACACAGAAAGTGGTTAATTGCACTGATAATTTGAGTTGATTACAGTATCTTTTGAGGATCATTATATACTTGCTTTTATGGTGTTTAAATCACTATAGAGGTGAAGTGGGGAGCCAGAAAGAGAAGATAACTCTACAGAGTGAGATTAGGTTTTTATATAAGGCCTCAAAGACCACAAATTACTTTCCATCTGATTACAAAGATTTCCAAAAAATCTGTATTCTGAATAGCAGTAACTTTGTCCTAAAGACAAACTTTCCTAAAAAGCAGCCTGAAAATAGCATCATGTATTGCACTTTGGAAAAGCAGAATGTATCAGCATGCACACTTGAAATGCACTGTTACCAACATGGGGGACTACCCATCACTTAAACTGAGTGCCACTTGTTGCTGCCTGATGGCAGAAGGATGCATCTTCACAGCCTGATGCAAGACTATTCAGATAAGCCTGAGCTGGCTCTAGACAAATTAGCTTGGCTGATTTATCAATACAGCCTGTTTCCAATAAATGCACAAATTGATAGTTGACTTGGATATAGTCAGCAATATGTGTTCTGTTCAGTTTAGTTGCTGAGCTGATGAACATTGCACAAGCTGTAATCAGGACTCAGCCTGTTCAGGATTCAATTACAAGGAGCTGCAAGTAGGAGGACTTTTCAGTATCTGTAACTGTGTGGCTATACAGGCTTGTGTGGAAGAAGTCACACAGGTTTGGCTAGGATAAAAACTCATGCCATACTGTCACTGCACCATATAGAAGAGAATCACTTCTGATTTTCTGACTCAGCAGCATGAGTAAATGTTGGTAGTTTTTCATATCAAGACCTTACAATCATTTTGTATATTCCACTACTTCAATTACAGCATAAAATGTCTAGTTTTACAAAGATATCCAAAGTAATTAGCTTTTTTATTTCCCCCATGTTCAAATTCATGGTTGTCTTTGAAATCTGAGGTGTTATATACAATCTTGAAGCTGAAGGGGGTGAAACTTCTCCTGGTTGGTATGCATAGCAGTTAGAATGGAAAGTGTGCAAAGAGAGCAATTTACTCCTGTCATATCTAAATTCTAGTATATTCTTCCTAATGGATTTATCTGGTTTCCCAAATGCTTCTTGTAGTCATCACTCAACTAGCATTTACATAGGTATTCTATGCTTTAGCAGAACTAGGTCTTTCAACTAGTATACTGGAGGATAGTTCTTTGGAAGCAAAAATTTAGGACTCAAACCACACTGGCAGTGATTAAAACACTGGAGTCATTCAGCATGTTTCTTTTCTTTGTCCTTTTTTTTATTTCTGATACAATTTTGCATAATACAGCCAGGGCTGAGTTTCCTATTTTGACATAGGCAAGGTTAGGCAGCAGAGGTCCACAAGGGAAGGAGAATTACACCAATTTTGTGGGAGTTTGTATAACCCAAGAGCAAACATGTCAACACTTAACCATGAGTAGCTTCATACTTTCCTATCATAGCTTGTCAAGAAATTTTCATTCCCCGTCACATGACATTTCAGTGGTTACTTCTCAAAAAGTCCCAATCTATTTAAATGTATTACTGGGTAACTTTTGTGAAGAACAGCAACTCACTGAAAAATAAATTCTTAAATCATTGCAGAGGTCAGTCTTTTTGCTGTTGACTTAAATAAGTCAAGGAGTATGAACCATTGCTGAGTAGTAAACCTTAAAACACACTGCTGACATATAAAATTCTAGTTATTAGTAATCATCATTTTGAGAGAGATTTTTTATAGTTGATGTAGATTTGCTTTTTAGTAGGATAGAGTGTGCTGTATCATTTTGTCCAAGTCAAACGTTTGTGTTTTCATGTTTAAATTTGCCAGTTCTGCTACTCCTGTATTACCATTTTATACCAGAAAAAAAAATAAAAAAAATAAAAAAGAGCCTCATCTTAATTAATGTCAAGTAATGGCGATGTGGCATTGATGCAGGTTATAAAATGACAGGTTTTCTTTGGCTAGCCCACAGAAATAGTGAAGAGTACAAATTAATTTTAGTCTTGTCTACCTAAATGTACTTATATTGCTCCTGTCATGGTAAGAGTCTGGACATCTAATTTATCTTTGTTTATTTAGGGACAGAGAGTTGACAAACAGAGAGACTAAATGGCTTTAGTAGGTCTGAAAGGAAATTTGCAGCGAAGTTGGGAAGTTTCAGACTCACTTGCCAAAAGGAGCAATGTCTGAATTGTATATAAATGGAGTCTGCATCAACAATAACAATGATAGGCTTAACAGTGAAATACAAATTTAAATGAATTTAGATGCCTCAAGGCTGTAGAATGAATCCAATTCTATCCTTGATCCAGGAGAAAAAAAGAAGTAATCAAACTATTCCACTTAACTTGGGTGAAAAAAGGAGCACTGTATACTCAGATATAACAGATGAGTGAAAGAACTCTTTGGGTTTACTGATCTATGTTTGTCCAGTTATATTAACAGAACTGATGAAAAAAATTATTGAAACACTTTTATTTATAATAGCAGACATCTCTGATAAGTTAGAAGAGAGGCATAGCATGGAATAAAATAATAAATTATTCATTTGTGAATTCTAAACACAAGAGCCTATTGCCATGGAATTTCCTGCCAATCTTGTGTATGCAAGATTTGAAAATGTTGGATGACCTTTCAGTGCATGGGCTTATCCTCACACTGCCATTTGTATCATCTGAGTAATCCATGCTTTCTAGGTGAAGAACTTCATTGATCAAATGGTATCCATGAGCTCTCTGTAGAACTGTTTAATCCTCAAAAAGTAATGTATAGAGAATTGAAGCTAAAAGCTGCAATGTTAGCTTAGTTCATGCGCACATGATAAATGCAGACACAAAATGTCCATCTCCAAAAACAGTTTCCTTGCAATGCTATTTTTTTTTTCTTTTAAGTGCTAAATGCTGGTGGAATTCTTTTCTAAATCTTTGCTAAGATGGGATGAGTTGGTGATATAAATCCAACTGTGATCACTTTTATTGGTGGTCTCTGATTTGAGGAGCTTCCTGCTTCCTTGTTCCCCACTGTATGTCTGTTATTCATACACTGTCTCCTAGCAATGTTTTTTTCTCTTACTGTACCCAGCACAGTTCATTCTGACCCACAATATTTGGGAACCAAAGCACAAAGTTACTTGCAGAGATAAACAATTGGTTGAAAGCAACGAAACAAGATTATATTCTAGATAAAACTATTTATCTAATGAGTGAGATCTGAGAGTGACAGAAGTATGGCAGCATCTTTACCCTTCACATTAAAGTGAGATTAAAATAACCCAAGAACCTTAGATTTTTTGTCTGACTGGGGAGAAGTTTTTAATTATAAGTGATCCCTACTGTAGCAGAAATATTTGAAAAGCTTAATAAAGGAAATTCAGGCTATTGTCCAGGACTTATGTTATTAAGTGTATTAGCATGTTGATGACATTAAATCAGTTCCCAGAAGTGTCCACAAATTGACTGTTTATCAGCTCAGTCACATATGTGTGCTTGCTAATTCTGCAAATCTTTTGAAAACACTTCTCAGTGTTTTACTTAACTGATTTATCTATTAGGTTTGTAAGTAAATGGATCACCTCAATGACTATCATGGCCTTAAAGTTCTTCATAAATTCTTTTCACGGTTCTTTCCTAAATAGCCAAATATCACTTCAAATATTGGTTTTAATGAGCATGTTTAAATAAATAGTGCCTTATCAGTTAATATAGGGATATAAAGGATTAAGCTAATAGAATATATGAATGATCTATCTATTCCATTGCTCATCTAACACAATCTATGTCCTATAGTCAAAGACAGGCAAAATTAATGACTGCTGGGTTTGGTAAAGGTTGTAGTGTTGTGTTGTACTGTGGTAGACGCTCATGTCTGATGCTCCCACTGTAAGGAAACCCAGAAGGAGATAATAGTTTTTAAATTATTTTTTGATCTGGTTCTAGTGTATACTTCATCCTCAGACCTTATAGTGCAAAATGCTGAATGTAGTTAATGTAGATTAGGAGCAGAATAGTTTAAGCAGTTGAATTTATCTTTCATTTTAAAATACATTCTATACATTTCTGCATTTTCAAGTTATCATTCATTGTCTTGTTGTGTTGGTTTGTTGTTGTTGTTGTTGTTGTATTCTGTTGAGATGTCACTTACATGCATTGCGTTATTTCTGCTTTAGTTTTTCTCTTTACTTATTTCTGTGGCCTTTCCGATATTCTTGTTTGGAATAACTGCACATGCAAATATGCATGCTGGGCTGACTGCAATGACAGAAAATGAGATTAAACAGCAGCTTATGTAGAATTGCATCCTCACCTCTGGTCTGCTAATAAAATGAGATATCCAACCCACATTCCCAGTTTGCGTAGAGATAATGTATATCCACAAACTAGGGATAACATTATCTGAAGGTATCACACAGGTGCAGTAAACATTGTGTCAGAGGTAATTGCAATATAAAGTGTGCTCTTCTGATTTTCGATTGTAATCTGATTTAATGTTTTTTCTCTTATGATAATTATGATAATTCTTTTTGTTTTAACAAATCACTTGTACAGAAGCTTGGAGAATCATAATTCATAGAATAATTAAGTTTGGAAAAGACCTCCAAGATCATCCAGTCCAACCATCCACCTACCACCAATGTTGCTCACTAAACCATGTCCCTTCCCTCAGTACCACATCTAAACATTTCTTGAACACTTTGAGGGACAGTGACTCAAGCACCTCCCTGGGCAGCCCATTCCAGCCCCTGACCACTCTTTGAAGAAGTTTCTCTTAATATCCAACCTGAACCTGCCCTGACTCAACTTCAGGCCATTCCCTTTCATCCCATCGCTAGTCACCTGGGAAAAGAGGTCAACTGCCACCTTGCAATAATCTACTTTCAAATAGTTGTAGAGAGTGCTAAGTTCTCCCCTGAGCCTCCTCTTCTCCCTCAGCCAATCTCCATAGGACTTCTGCTCTGTTCCCCTCACTACCTTCATTGACCTTCTCTGAATATGCTGCAGGGCCTCAATGTTTTTCTTGAAGTGAGGGGCCCAAAACTGAACACAGCACTTGAGGTGCAGCCTCACCAGAGCTGAGTACAGAGGGACCATCACCTCGCTGCTCCTGCTGGCTGCACTATTTCTGATACAAGCCAGGATGCCATTGGCCTTCTTGGCCAGCTGGGCACACTGCTGGCTCATGTTCGGCCAATCACTGACCAACACTCCCAGGTCCTTTTCATCTGCATAGTCTTCCAGCTGCTCTGCCCCAAGCCTGTAGCATTGTTGTGGCCAAAGTGTAGGACCTGGCATTTGGTCTTGTTGAATTTAATCCCTTGGCCTCAGCCCAGCAAACCAGCCTGTCCAAATCCTTCCGTAGGGCCTTCCTATCCTCAGGCTGATCAACACTTCCTGCACTCATTTCCTGGCTGTTTCACCTGAACAGTTAGTGTAATTAGTTGCACTGCACACATAGCAGTTCATAATCACAGAAGAAAAAAATTTGGTCTTACACAAAAACAAAATTAAAATTCACATTTCTTTAGGAAATGTTCTTCTTGTACAAATATAATGATATAGAATCCCATGGGATATGGAAACTTTTGTTAATGACATACTATGATTTGGCAGGCAGTTTTTCATTGCCATTTTAAATCACTTTAATTAATTGTCATCACCCATATGCTTTCTCTTGAATGAGTAAAATTCAGTGCAATGACTCTGCCATGAAAAGAATCTTGTACTTATTTTTCTTTGAATGAAGATGGATAGAAACTTTGCAAATTAGTTTAATGTGTTGCAGTTACTTGAACTCTATCATTAGGGTTATTTATCTATTATTGCCTACTCTTTACAAAGAAGTTGCAGTATAAATGTCCTACGAATTATTTTTGAAATGCCTTCTGTACAAGGAAAGTCAGTCCTCCCTTGAGAAGAGAAAGATAAGCTGAGCTTTCTAGGGTTTAAATGCAGTGTTGAAAAAAGTCAGTATAACTGTTAAGATATAATTTGTTCATTTTGTGAAGATTGCTCCTGGATAGTTCTGTGTTGAAACCATCTAATACTTCCCTTTTTTGCAGCCTGAATTGGAATTAGGTATCTAATTCTTGAAGGGAAAGGAGCTCTCAAAAGTTGTATAAATGATATTCGTAACTTTGATACTTCTATGGGCTATTGTAGAAAAATTCCTAGGAATATGAAATCTTTCCAGATTTTTCTGGTGTCTGAATGATTTGTTTTCTTGTCTTCCCATTTATCTGCTATAAAGCTAAATTGTGACCAAAATAATTCAGTTAGTTTAAAAATTCTGGTCTTAGTTTTTACTAGCTGCTAGCATCAATATGATGCTACAAGTCAGATAAGCTTTTTCTTTATCTGGTAGGAGTAATTTCATTACTAGAAAACTTCCTAATCATTTATTTTATTTTGTTAAGAATGCAATTGGTAAATACATGCACAAGGTGCAGTTTGGGATTCTTACCTTATTTCTAAGTTTTATCATTAAAGGTTTCTTAAAACCAGTTTTTCAAACCCTTGCTAATGCCTTTTGACTTTTGTTTATTTTAACTGGATAAGGATTTTAGTGCATACCCTTGGGTCTTTAGTGGCACAGAAACCTAATAAGCTTTGTGTGCAGTAAATATGTTTCATTATGGAAGCAATATACAACTTTACAAATACATCGGCACTGGTGTTCTGAGGCACTGAGTGCTGTGTACTGCTACTGCCACAGAACAGCTACTGATGGAGATTGCACTCTGTGATCCCTGGGTACCCATTGACCATGCGCCCTGCAGCAGAGGCTCAGCTGTGGTGGCACTGGGCCATCACCTGCATCTCTTGGTGCTGGGGGCAAATGCACTTACACCAGCTGTGTGCAGTGAGAAGGAGAGCAGGCCAGCAGAAGGGCAGAAAGTCAGGGAATCTGTTTCTACTGGAAAATGTACATTTCCTACTATCACATGCATCAAAACCAAAGAACCACATTATATATATTTATGTGGCTGCACACATTATTGCTCTACATTTTTAATAGTTAAAATGCTGTCATGAAATTAAACAGGGCAGATAATGACAAGTAAAAAATGAGTGAGAAGCTGAAAGACTCCATCCAGTTATGTAATGCCACAAGCTCTGGCTCTCTGCCCGTGAATTGTTACATCATTCTAATTATTCTGATTATTTAGCATCTCCAGACATCCTTAATAAAAGTCTTATTCTAAAGTGAGTCCTTCTTTCCATAACATTGCAGAGAGTCTGACTGATTAAGATATTTTTCTATATGAGAGTATTTTCCTTTCTTGGAACTGATTCCTTCTTAGTAACAGTGCTTGCAGTAGTATCATAGAGAAATCAAACCATCACCAATTCTCTGACACCCCATGCAATTCACTGGAGTGGTAATGCTTGAAAAGCACTAATGCTGGAAGAGAATTAGGAGTGATAGCCAACACTAAAAGAGGTATAGCATTCATGTGCAGCAGCATGGCAAAAAGAAACCAATCTTGGATTCCAAAAGCATCATATCAAAGGCTGGGGAGGAGGGTGACAAGGAGGACTTTGGCCACTTTCCTCACAAGGAATAGGAAACTAGCATCAGCAAGGCACTGGTATCAGGGTATCACAGAGTGCAGGTAATTGGGAGGCCATGCCGAGCACATCAGGAAGCTTTCAGTCATTCCTGAACAAACATTCGCTGTTTAAATTCATGAAAGCAGCACTGCATCATCTTCCTCAGCTGTAATTAGAGCCAAACTCAGTTATTATGTTCATGGACCACTTCTAACTGATGCTGCTTAAACAAGCAGGGAGATTTTCTGTCCTCTTCCCCCTTTTTTTCCTATGTACATATTTCACTTGCTACAAACCTTTTCAGATGCAAACCTTAGTCCTTCACTGGTATAGTTATCAAACTAATTTCATCAAGGAGTATTTCTGCTCCCAGGTGGATCTTAATAATTCTTCGTATCCATCACAGCAACAGTAAAAGCAATAACAATAAATAATAACAATAATAATAACAACTACAATAATTTTAAAAACTGAGAATCTAGTCATAGAATCATAGAATGGCTTAGGTTGGAAGGGACCTTAAAGACTGCAAGTTCTTAATCCCTGGTCATGGACAAGGTTGGCCCACCAGCTCAGGCTGTGCAGGGCCCATTCAAACTGGCCTTGGGCACTTCCAGGGGTGGGGCACCCGCAGCTTCTCTGGGCAGCAATGCCAGGGCCTCACCACTTCCTGAGTACAGAATTTCTTCCTAACATCCAACCTAAATCTCTCCTCTTTTAGTTTGAAGCCATTCCCTCTTGTCACTATCAGAAAATCTAAAAAAATCAGCTCTGCTCTTCTCCAAGCTAAACAAGCCCAGTTCCCTCAACCTTAGAGGAGAGGTGCTCAAGCCCTCTGATCATTTTAGTGGCCCCCCTCTGGATGGTATGAAAGGGGTAAATTTAAACAAAATTACAGGTGTATCACATATGAGTCATGGATACCTAGCAACAAACTCTGCAAAAGAATAACCTCTCAGAAGAATAAGGTACCATGTCTGAGTCATTCAACCAAGTCTCACATGTCTTAAAACACCTGTTCTACTTAATTCTATGTCGGTTTGTCACTATGTTTTTTGTACTGTCTTCTTTCAGGATGCTTAGTTTGTGCAGTGCTCCTTCATAACCCTGTGGAAGTCTGTATTTACTCTTTGTATAAATATTGCACTACATGTGAAACTTCACCAACAGTGTAACCTCTCCACTCTTTTAAATAGCACTCCTGAATCTTTCAGTCCCCTGCAAATCATCCCAAATTTCTTCAGCTGTTTTAAACATTATGTTCACTGTAAAATAGCAGTCCCTTCTCAGATAAGCATATTTTCCATATTTTAAAGCTTATCATTATCTCCTGCAATTACCTCAGCCACGAGGAAGCAGATTTGAAGTCAGTGGATGTTTCACCACTTTGAAGACAGGTGCTGACTTAGGCGCACTGTAAAAAGAGCTGTATAATTAGCTTCATTCCAGAAGCTGCTGCAGTTCTGAAGTGTTCCTCTGAGTCACAGTTTCACCTTGCATTCTTCCTTATTTCTGTATGATGCTAATTGAGTGCTGCAATAACTCAAATACTTTAAGTTGGTAAATGTGGCTTACCACCTTTCTTTGGTTACTGCGTGGGGGAGGAAGGAGAGAAGGACGAGGTCAGCAACCCTGTTGAATTCATTATGCAAGAGAAATCATTCCAGAGGACCTGAACATAGATCACAGAATCACAGAATTGAGTTGAAAGAGACCTTTAAAGGTCACTGAGTCCAACTTCGCTGCAATGAACAGAGAAAATGTAGCATGCTCCTTATTCAACATATTTGTAGGCAGTGACTGCCTAATCCTTTGTTGTTTCTTTACTTTTTTCTACTGTGTAAGTATTTAGCCCAGCAATACTATTTGTATAATGTCTGTAGAGAAACCATTTTTGAACAAGAGTTATGGTTGCTGAGTCACTCCTGAAATCCTTGCTGCATGTGCCTATATATGAAAAGTGTTATAGCCCATGTGTGGCTATATTGCCTAAGGGTGATCTGAAAGTTGCAGGGTTGAATGTCCTTTTCTCTGAGGCTTCCAATCTACTTTTGATAGGAGACTGGTTAGTTTGATACTTCTATTATGAGTCAGTTACTGTGAGAACTGGATATTATCAGATTGTTTGTAGCTGAGATAAAATTAATAACAGAAAAAGGAAAAAAAAAAACACTCTCTGGTCTTCTAATTAATCCCATAGGAAAGCAAAACCTCATTTAAGTTAGAAGCTTTAGCTGTCGGCAGCTAAGAAAAGTTGGTTTCAATTCACTGAGCTGAATTAAGATTCCTCATTGATGGAATTAAAGGATGTTGCCTTTTTAAACTTTTACATCCATCAAAGCAAAGGTTTAGAAACTGTAAACAACTGCACTGCTACCTCTAGTCCTAGACATGCTGACAGTGCATCATAAAACCTCCACAAGTGGGTTTTCTAGTATTCTGTGTGAAAAGACAACGTGTCTTTATATGGGTAAAAAGCATCAGGAAACATTCCAGATTGTAGCAGCCTTCTTTCTTCCACTCAATGCATATGCAGGCTTTGGGATTCCCTCTGATTTGGGTACCATGCGGTCTGATCCCTTAGTGTTGGTCTGTCCTTTTCAGCTGCCAAGCTGCATTATAGAAGTTTAAAGTACAATGAATGTTTCCCTGATGTGATTCTTTCACCCCAGGTGGGTTTTTCACTGGAATGTTGCATATTGGTGAAAGTATCACATTGTTTGTGAACGGAAAGCAGTTGTTCCAGGGCTCCCTAGAAGGAAAAGAAGCATGAATGAGGATGCCTCCATTTTCAACATCACCCATGCAGCAGAAATGTAATTAGGGCTTCCTTGGGCTGGAACAGAATCAGAACTAAGGAGACTGGCTACTTCTCTCCTTATTTATATTGCTATTCTCATAATAAACATTTCAAAAATATAATGACGCTAAGTTGCTCTGGCTTTAGTATTTTAGAAAGACATGAAATGGCAGACTGTGCCTAAAAAACAAGTATGCAACAAAAAAACAGCAAAAATATGACTTTAGATACATTGAAAACAGGGAGATTCATTCCTAATCTCTCTATTTTGCACCTTATTGTTGTTTAGAATTTCATTCTTTGTTTCCTCACTCATAGGAATTTTCTTACAAGAGTATTATATACTCATTGTCTCAAAGAACTATAATTAAATGGAATTAAACTCAATGTGATATTTTTCAGGAATGAGTCTGTGAGATTTATTTCTTCAGGGAAATCCCATCTTCTGTGGATGGAGTACTGAGTGATACATTGAAATATTATTACTTATGTTACTGAAACTATTGAGAAGTTCATTCTGAATCATTTCACAAAATAAAATAGAGCATTTTATAAGCCTAAATGTCAAACTCTGACGATGTAGATCTGCGAGTGGAAAAATATGCTATTTACCTTCATGCCTCAATTCTCTTTTATGTGTCTGTATCTATCATAGAATTGATGGTGGCAATAACTCATTAGAAGTTCTGTTTTGTGCTATAAAATGTGTGGTACATGATCTTTGGCACATGTAAAAGTGTACTGAGCACATGATGGAAACCTTTCTGCTCATTCTACCAGTCTGGCATAAGCCATTAGGACCATCATCTTTTAAGTCATTCAGTAAAGAATTACATAAAACTATTATTTTTGTCTATGCTACATTTGTAGCCCAGCTATTTGCGTCAAATATTGGGAACATGTGTTTTTAGTTTGTAGATCCCATTGTATTCATGACCACACCTTGGCGTAAATTTGTACTGAGCATCACATTTTATAAATGACACATAAAAATAAGTTTTCGTATCACCAATTAAGATATATTTTCATCAAAAGAGGCTGGGATTTGATTTGATTTTGTCACAAATACCTAGGATTGGAAAGTGATTGCTAATGAGTGGAGTATTGCCAATAGCTGAGCTTCCTGCTTGGCAGGGGTGAGGTATGAGGTTCCTCATGCAGATCTGCAGAGCTACGTAGTCATTCCATCAGAATACTGAATTGAAACTACAGCTTTGATTCATACTTGCTATGGAATTACATTACTGAAAAGAGTATTTGATAAACTAGAAAATACTATTACCATCCATCTAGTTATTTTCACTCCATGTTTGGTATGTGGTGAGGATGTTATGCTCTCAGGAATTTGCTTTTCCCTCTGAATATTTTTATTTGCCAGCCTGCAATCCTTTTGTTGATTTGCTGGCCCTTGCCCCAGTCGTAGCAGTTGTGTGCAGGGGTAACCCCCAAGCAGGCATGGTGGCACAGCCCAAATTCTGGAGTGGCTTAGGAGAGTGATGAGTGAGTTCTGGGTACCTTGCCCTGCTCCTTAGCTCTTACATATCTGATATTCTGAAAGGGATGAATTGGCAAAGCAGGGCTTTGGAAGTGCTCTACGCTGGGCACAACAAAGGGAGGAACTTCTGGAAAAGTTGTTTGCAACTACTTTCCTTAGAAAGTTTGTAATTAGGATTTTTAGCAACCTATCTAAATAGCGTATGTTTTAAGCAAAAATAATTCACAATTATAGATGGAGAAGTATGTGAATACAGAAATCCAGGAATAACTTGATGAAAACATGGACAGTACTGACTTTAGCTCTGGGTATGCCTACATTTAAAAAAGTAATTCCTTCCATATCAAATAAGTTTGTACCATGTCAAACAGAAGATCATTTAGAAAGACAGAGTGGGAGTTTCTGTTAATTCTGTAAAGACCATTTTGAACAGTGTATTGACAAAAATCTTATTTTTTACTGATCCATTATATAAAATGATTGGAAACAGTGATCTGACAGATAGGCTGTAACCTACAGGTTTTGCACCAAGTAGCCTGGGTTAAGTATTAATCCTCAAAGGCAGTTGTATTCATCAGTCAAATTCAGTACTGCTGTTCAAGTGGGGACTAAGAATCTATCACAGTGAGTTGGTTGGCCCCTTTCTTCAATTTGACTCTTTGAGTGTAGCAGCAGTAATTCACCATTCCTCAAATTACTTTGGTGAATGCAGTCCATTATTTTATTTGCAACATCCAAGCACAGTTATATTGCACAGTTTTACTATTCCATATATTTCTGTGGCTGTGGATTATTAATTATATAAGTGGACAATTATTTGCTTTTAGTACTTTTGAATATTCTGCCTTTAATGGTCTCATCTTTTTGTTGATTTTGAAGCTGGTCAGAGTTTCACAAGTATAACCACTGGTAGCAAAGTCTTTTTTAGGAGGAGAAATAAAGTTTTCACAATTCAAGCCAGTTCAGCTAGATGTGGTTAGATGTAAATATTTCGGCTCTGCTCATAACAACACAGGTCTACTAAGGAAAAGTGCTTTATCGGCACTTAGCATCCCTTTCCTATGACAATATTGCTCTGTAGAATAGAAGAATGTTACCTAAGAATGAGAGGGTTAGTTCAGATAAATGCTGTGTTATATTCGAATACTTTTGAAATATTCACTCACATTCTTGCAGGCAACCTTAAGTTGCTACCTTGTCATACCTTGTTAATGGACTTTCACTTCCATCAGAATATGTAGCACCTGTTGCAAGCATAGGAACTGCTTTCTTAAATTATCCATTGTGGGTTTGGCATTGGCTACATAGCTCAGGTTTGGCTTTGCAATCTTTCCTTTAGACACATGCCATGTGACTTAGAGGGCTACCACCTGTGAACAGGTGAATGCTCTACTTTGTCTGGTGGCATAGTTAAAGGAGGCTGCCTGGGGAAGTGGCAGAGTTGCTGTCCCTGGAGGTTTCACGAAATGTATAGATGTGGCACTGAGTGAAATGGTTTATTAGGCAGGATGGTGATGGGTCAGTGGTTGGATTAGATGATCTTGATGGTCTTTTTCCAACATTAATGATTCTATGACTGCCCGCATCATCATCCCTCCAATCAGTGGGATTCTTCTCCCTTTATCAGCCATAGCTCTTGGTGCAACATCAGGGAGTACCGTTTCTGAAACTCAAATGCACGGGGAAAGATTGAGATGTTATGGTTCTGCTGTGCTACTCCTGTCTCACATGTATGGGAGAAAGTTGAGGGGGAAGCTGTTAGCTTCCTTGGTCATTTAGCTGGGGAGCCATTACAGAGGAACATAAGGATATGTGTTCCCTTTCAGCTCTGTAGTGGAAGAGGGACGGCAGATAAGTCATCCTAATTTTAAAACTTATATGAACATGTAAAGAAAACATTTTAATGCACTTCCTAAGCATATGCAAGATGCTAACTTAATGTGAGATTTTAACTAATATTCTTAACATATTCTACAGTGTTTTCTGACACGATTCCATTCAAACTGTGATGTCAGACTCCTGATACTCCCATGTATGCCTTGCTTTGTAGTAGAAAGAAGTAGATAAGCAGATAAAACTCGATAGTTCTTCTTATAAGGGGAATATACTTTCCCACAAACCTGAAATACTCAGAACAAGGCTAAGAACAGCAGTTTACTGACACAAAACATGAGCACAATGGCCTCAAATGGAAGAATAAGCAGGTAGCAGATCATTTGTTTGTCCTGCTGCTTGTCACAAGTCAATGAGAAAAATCCAATCGTTGCTGCAAGACAGACAATAGTGGCTGTGTTACAGGATAAGAAACATGTAAAATAGTTTCATTATTTGTTGATTATGAATATCTTAGCTCTTACTGAGGATAAGGTCTGCTTCCTTCGAGCACTTCGAGTGGTATACAAAGCTTTTAAGCAAAACAAAACCTGCAGTTAGTGGAATAAACTATATAGAACTAGGAAAGTTTTTTTTAATCTGTGATTTTAATTATTAATATTTAGCCTCTCTATGTGATGTAGCCATTTAAACTAATTATAGAATACATCCAAACACTTCTGCTTTTTTTTTGGAGGCTCTTTTGTATTTTATCAAACACACTGTCTTGGCTAAGAAATACAATTTGTTGCAGCTATCTGACTTGTTCTTATTCACTTATATTTTCATAAATATTAATGTTATTTACAATAGTGCAATACTGAATTTAACATTTCCTGTGTAATTCATTAGGCTTATAGAAGCTATCTTAGGAAAGCAGCCATTAGATATCAGGACTGCCAATCAAAATAATTTCTTATTTCACAGATCCTGCATTTTCCATAGAAAATACCTTTTTTTATTCATTATATTGTGTCTTAGATTGATAAAATTTCTCATGGAAAAACTTAAGCTACTTAAAATCTGATGGAAATAGTCAGTGTTGATTGAAATTGGTTAAATGCGAAGTTAAAGTACAATGCAGTTACGAGCAGTGCATGTCCTCTTTCACCAAGCATTCTGGTTGAGAAACACTAAAAATTAGACTGATAACTTTATGCTTTACTGTTTTACCTTCTGCTCTCAAATTAACATGCATTTTATGGTTAATATATTCTGCAGAACAATTACCGTCTGAGTTATTTTAAGTCCCTGAATTCCATGCATATATTTATCTTTTTTAAAAAATGAATTAAAAAGACAAGAGGGAATTAATCTCTTCCTTGTAATTTCTTGATGAGGAATGAAACCTGATATTAAAGGAGATAGGCTGAGTCTTTATAAAAAAAAAAGTCTCAAAATGCCATAGCTATGCGTAAAACAATCTGATTGTTTGTTTGTTTGTTTTCTGTTTTGGTGTTACCTAAACTGTTAGAGAGAATAAGAGCAAAAGAAACGTGTATTTTGTTAACAAAAGCTTTTCTTTATTCTCCCTTGACCATACAGTCATTCCCAGCACAGCACCGCAACACGTCCGCCCACAGTGAGCTTGCAGCGGACCATCTCCGTGGAAGGGTAAGATGATTCTCTGTTGAAGCTGCCTGTAGAGCATTCAGATATCGCTATGCCAGACACTGAACTCCTCACATACACGTGGGATTTCACTGCTTGTGTTGCTGCATGCCACAATATTTAAGTCAGTGAGATGCAGAAATAAATGCTTTCAAATGAATACTGAACCTTTTTCGATATTTATATTGAAAAGTTTACTTTTTATGGAGATATCTGTCAAGAATATCTGTCATATATCTCAAACTCTTTGTTTAACCTCACTTGACTACTGTGAAGATTCACAGGTATTAGCTATAAAATGGTTACCACTGATCATGGCAATTCCCCATGAAGTCTTCCTGTTTTTTCACTATTTGCAAGAATTCGCTTTGGAAAAGCGGTGTCCTAGTCTAAGGTTGAAGGAATACTGATAGAAAACAGCAATCCCGTGCTGGTGTCTGTGTATATTAATATGTTAGTTGTAGAAGCATAGCTCTGCATACTAATCTGACTTCATTTTAACAGAAATAATTGGGTAAAATATGAATAATTCATAACTACAGTTAATATTTTTGCATATTTATGATATTAGAAAAGCTGGTATTTAACACTGAATTATTTAGACTTTGATTGTTCTTACTGGTGTAATTTCCAGCAAATACTACATTTATTTCTCTTTTCCCATAGAAATGTGGAACTGTCTGAAGTATTTTGTAGGCAGGGGCAATAACTTGTTGTGGGCTACTCCTAGATCCTATTTCAAAGTATTTCTCCATTACAATGAAAGTGGGAACCCAAAATTTCCACACAGGAAAGGTGTCATCTTGTTTGTGTTTCGTTTTGTTTTGTGTTACAACCCCACTGTGCTGCAGTGAGAAAAGAGTAGATAAAGGAAGTGATACACTCCTCAGTGAAGGCCAAAATGTTTTTGCCACAAGTCTCAACTCAAAATATTAAACAATTGTAAAAAAAAAAAAAAAAAAAAAAAAAGAAACCATAGTAATATATATATATTTAAAATGTATTTTGACTGCTGCATTAATTTTCCACTGAAAACAAGACTAATTAATAAAGTTGTAAAGTTGTTGTAGGAGAGGCTCATATGGGCTCAGGGCTTTTTTCTGGAAGGCAATTTTATAAATGAAGTCCTGATCAGCCAGCCTTCTTGCTCAAAGCAGGGCTAATTTCCAATTTAGATCCAGTTTCTTGAACCCTTGTCTAATGAAGCTGGGATTGTCACCAAATGCCCAAAGAGGTGCTGGATGCCCCATCTTGGAGACACTTAAGGTCAGGCTGGATGAGGCTCTGAGCACCTGATTAGTTTCAGATGTCCATGTTGATTGCAAAGGAGCTGAACTAGATGACCTTTAAGAGTCCCTTTCAATTCAAACGACAATATGATTCTGTGAATTCACAAGCTCTGGGTAACCTGCCTCAGTGCTTAAAAATCCTCACATTGGATTTTGTTTTTATCCTTCGCTCTCTAAACATTCCCCAGCCTTTTCCTCAAACCAATTCATGAGGAGATTGATGTTAGGAAGAAAAAAAAGAAGAAGAATTGACTGAATTGAGATTTAAGGAAAGAAATTCTATTATGATGCCTCTGACCTGGTCTGCTGGACTCCATAATAAGGAGGTACCCTGCAGACTTAAATTCCCGTTGAAATTTGGTAATCACTTTGTCTGCATGAATTTTTAGATAAATTGCAAAATCTGCACTGGCCACGCAGACAGCTTGCATCTATTGTGTATGAATCATTAGAGCAGTGGGAATCTGCAATTGATATTACAGGTCTCCTGCTATTCAGGAGGTAGAAGAGTATCTGGTTTGTAATTATTACTAATCAACTTAGGCTGAGTCATATTTCATTTCATGTAAGAAAGTGGGACTGTTAGCCTGTTACACCACTGAGCAAATAGAAGCAATCAGCTCAGCTCTAAATATTTCATTATAATAAAGCTCAGTTGAGCCTAATGTTTTTGTTAAGTCCTTACTGCTAAATATGTTTATAGCTAATTTAGTTTGATGTCAAAACAAAGTTATTTTTCTCTTTTAGGAACCCAGCTTCCATCTGTAGAGTCCTGTATTTAGGTGACTTATTATATTGCTTTTGAGTTGCATTTCATAAATGGCTACTTTACCTGCAAGTCATCCCTAATCACACACTGAGATTTCAGGCCAGCATGCTGGCTCTGTCTGACCAACTGTGTAGTCACTGCAGTAATACAATTAGTGGATTCTCTGAAGGAGAAATGAAATATTGGAGGGAAAAAAAAATGCAGGTAGAATCACATTCAGTGGCATTTATTCCTTTCCACCTTGTTGAATGTATGGTAATTGAGTTGGCTAGCACAGATGTTTTAAAAACTTTAATAGGTTTTTAATTTAGGTATTGGGTTCATATCTAAGAAAAAACATTTTTAAGGCCTGCTTTTGTAGACTTCATGTTTTGAAAAAAAAAAATCACAAAGTGAAAAAAAAAATTCTTTAAAGCTTAATTTTTCTCTGTTTTCAAGCAATATATTTATCACAGTTTAATAGCTGTACATGAGGTCAACAGATCTATGATGTGTACAAAAGCATGAACTTCACAGGTATTGGACATCATTTGTCAGTGCAAATTCATTTGTGACTTTCCTAATGGTTTATCTGTATGGGTTACAAACAAGAAGACTCTAATGTTTGGATTTGAAAATATTGTTAATCTGAGTTTTTTAAATTATTTTAATGAACAATTTTTACTGACTATTCAAAATAGGAAAAATGTTGGATGAAAACTAAAGGCTGTTACCTGGAAATCATACTGAACTATCTCACAAGGCTACATTAGTAGCTTATGATAAATACTCTTTCTCCAGTTGACATTCAGACTAAGTTGTATTTTACATGATAACAGTCATCTCTTCTGCTGAGATACTTAGAAAGTGGGATTTCAATTTCTTTCATCAAGAGTATTTTGAATATCTCATCTATAAATATTAGTATGCAAATAAACAGCATTTGAACCATCACTGAGGGTAAGAATTTTTATTCTGAATAGGGCAGATATTACAGGCAGCACTGTGTTTCAAAAGTATCTCATATGAAGTGATTCTGGATGCTTGCTTCCAATGGACTCTATATTGATATTTCATACATGGCTTAGAGGCATTGCTATTTTTAGGTATTCTCTTAACCTTTGAATGCCTCCTGTCTCCCAACAGTGTGGTGGGGTTGCCTATCACCATTTCCATCTCCCCTAGCTTCATTTACAAACTGAAAAGGTGGAGCAGTCATGGTTTATAATCCTTAAAAGCAGAATGGAAAGCAGCCTTTTTAGTTTATGCCTGTGCTAGGGAGTAGCAGGTGGAGGGAGATGCAGATTTTCAGATTTATTTTGATTATTAGTGTGTAAATAATACACCTCCTAGATCAGGGAAAAGAGAGAAATGATCATGTGAAACAAAGTATAAATAAATAAGTGTATTGGAATAACCATCTTCCTTTCAAAGCTACAGAGCATATTACTTGTCCAACATTGTTGCTCTTTAATTCGGTGTAATTCCTCAAATCTAGGAGACGTGCTTCTGTGCCTCTGAGGTAAATGTCATGCACGGGGGTAAAAATACAGACCAGTTTCACTTCTCAAGTAAGAAATTATTCCTTCATGCCAATTCTGTCTTGCTAGCTGTAAGCATGAAACATTGCCTGGTGTGCAGGCTTTAATTTCTCTACAAAGGACAAAATGAAAGACCATTAAAGTCCAGAGGGGTTCCCACAAAGCAAATAAAATTGCCCATATATAAGCCAGTGCACTCATGCATGCATCAGTCAGGTTGAAGCCTGGCTCCCAGTAGGTTCCCTCGTATTAAATATACTTCAAAGTTTGTGACAAGTTAGACATGAGGTTTGGAAAATAAATGCATAAAAATGTATTCATTATTAAACTTAGGATAAAGTACTGCTTCTATAGCTAATGCCAATATTCAATCAACAAGAAATGCCAAAGAAACTACAGTCAAGCAGATAAAATAGTTTTTCAAGAAGAATAGATAAGTATAGTAAGCAAAATTACATTTTGCTATGAGATATTCTAGTGAACATCTCATACCATGCTGAAGTTTTAGTTGTTTGTACATCAGCACTTTGTAAAATGAGAGGAAAATCAGCAATCAATTGCACATTGTAATGAATATGAAGACACCAAATGTGAACAAAACACTGTCTGAGCATAAGAAAGCAAAGTAACCCTTCTGGACCCCGATGCTCATTGTGACAGTGATGAATAACAGGAATTTTTTTAAAACATGAGAGGAAAACTTGAAGTATTGTAAAAGAAATGGTTTGATTAACCAACCGAGTCTAAGCAGGCACAGCTCCATGCTCATACAGTGAAGCCAGACACCATGATGCACAGAAGAAAGAGGGGTACTTTGATCCCGAGATGTCATATTCTCCCCAATAACTAATGCATGACCTTAACCAATTGAAGTAATTTCTCTCTACAGCTTATTTCCTGCTATTTGCAACTAGTAAATAGTGTGAACGCTTTGTGTTGCATTATCATAGAATCACAGAATAATTTAGGTTGGAGAAAACCTAGAGATTTCCACGTCCTACCATCAGCTTGATCTACCAAGATCCATGACTAATCCATGTCCCTTAATGCCATGCCCACACGTCTTAAATACCTCCAGGAATGGCAACTCCACCACTGCCCAGGGCAGCCTCTTCCAATGCCTGACCACCCACTCTGAGAAAAAATTCCTCCTGAAATCCAGCCTAAACCTCCCCTGGCAGAACTTGAGACTGTTTCCTCATGTCCTGTCTCTTCTTGTCACAGTGTGCATAGTGGCTTGCACAGAGGGTGGCCTTAACTGGGGACTGGGTGTTGCACTAATGATAGCAGCCAGACAAATAAGTATCCTGCTGGGCTTTCTATGATGTGTGCTACTATAACACCAGCCCAGCACATGCATGAATGGATGCATGATGTCAATATCCTTCTAGAAGTAAAATAAACAAACAAACAAAGTAAGAAAGAAACAGGAAAGAAAAAAAAAACTGCAGAAAAACTGAAAGCCATATTACTCTGCTGATTTGGGATACATCACTGATTATAGATAATTGAAAAAATCTCTAGGGTCTGATATTTGTAAGTACCCAGTGCACTTAATTTTTTCTAGATGTTCCAAAAAGCACCAAATCTTTTCAACACTCTAATTTTGTAGATGGTTCAAAATAAAGAGAAGAGCAGAGATGTGAGCGTGAGATGAATACTAAAGCCGACTGTATTCCTTAATGTAGCCAGCAGCACAAAATAAGCAAATTGAAAATGGATTTTCTTTCAGTAAGTTATTATAAGAATTACTTGTTTTCAGAAGGCTCTTCTCCTTCATTTATCAGTGCAATTTTTAATCTCCTAAATTAAATCTATAATTGCAATGGATTCACAATCCATAGGAGAATGATAGGGATACTCAATTTCTTTTTCATCCTTTTCTTACTCTAAAAGAGTAAAACTGATCAAAACAAATATTCAGTGCAAATGTAAGAGATGCAAAACACTTAGCTGCTTTCACATAATGAACAAGTAAAACAGATATGAGCTCCCAAAAAATGTTAAGAAGGAGAAGTATCCCACTGTTTTGCTATTCTTTAATTGCGTTTTCATGACAAGAGAAATTTCATTAAGTGTTGAAGTTTTACTCCCTCTGATTTGTTGCTCCTTATTGGTTTCAAGTATTAATTTAATAACTCTTTGCTCTTACATCAAGCCTGCAACTTATAATGTGTTATACAGAATGAGATCTGATGTATTCCCTGAAGCAAGTAACCAAGTCCATCCACATTGATTCTCTCATTGATTTCCAAGCTTGTAAATTTGTGTGGATTGCAGCACTTTGTTTGCTTCTTTGCTTCTACTTATGATTTTTGGCTCTGTTATAATGAACTTTCTTTCTTTACGTTCTTTTATTATTATTATTTTTAATTCCTTTCCCATTCTTCTTACAGATGCATTCTTTTTCTTTGTGCTTTCTTTCTTCCTTCTGCTGCCTTCTGTCAGTCCAGGAGTGTTATCATCTCACACTTCTTTCTAATTTATGCTTGATTTCCCCTGCTGATCTTCTCTGTTAGTGTTTGGTACAAAGCTGCAGGAGGGCATAAAACATGCACACACAGAATTAAAATGCTATAGTACGCTTTGTTAGCACCTAGAAACTTACCTTCAGCATTATTTATCCCAGGAGAAATTGTAAATGTGGTAAGTAGTTCGAGCTGGAGGCAAAAGCACGCATTTCAGAAACACTGATAGCGTTAGACTTTGTCTTTTTAGTAGCAATAGAGTGCCATCTGTTGTCCAGCAACAGAACAACGTGCCTTTCAAGTACGAAACCATGCAATTACCTTTGCCTCGGTTGCTATTGTCTCTAGGGAGCAAAATATTTTTACCAAGCAAGAAAATCTCATTCACGTTTGAGTAACTTTTGTTTCATTTTTTACTCTCTCGTGAATAATTATGTTCATAGAATCATAGAGCTGTAGAATCACTGAATCATGACCGTGTCATCTTTAAATCTTTGATTCCATTATTTCATTTGCAGCATTTATCTGTATTTGCTCTGGAATTTCTTCATGTGTATTAGAATTATGTGCATCAAGAATTTCAACAGAGGTGAAGGATTTTCCTAGTGTTGGTTCCCAGGCATTCAAGAAAAATTGGGGCAGCTCTTCATAGATTTCCTTAATAATTACATTAAGAGTTGACTATAAATGTCTATGCCAGGAGAATAAATATATAACATCCTTAGCTTCATCATAAATCCAATTCCAGGGATGGGGCTTCCACAGTTTCTCTGGGCAGCCTTTGCTAGCACCTCACTACCCTCTCAATGAAAAATTTCCCCGATATCTAATCTAAATCTCCCCTTTTAGTCTAGAATTGTTCCTCCTTGTCCTATCAATACCTACCCATTTCAAAAGTTGATTTTCCTCCTATTTTTAAGCTCACTTCAAGTACTGGAATGCTGCAATGAGGTCTCCCTGTAGCTTTCTCTTCTCCTGCCTGAACAAGCCCAGCTCCCTCAGCCTTTATATACAGGAGAGGCACTCCAGTGCACTGGTCATCTTTGTTGCCCTCCTCTAGACCTGCTCCAAAAAATTTAACATCTTTCTTGTTCTGGGGGCCCCTGGACACAGCTGGGGCCTCACAAGGGCAGAGTAGAGGGGGACAATCACCTCCCTTTCCCTGCTAGCCACCACTTTTTTGATGCAGCCCAAGACACTGTTGATGCTTTGGGCAGCAAGTGCACAATACTGGCTCATGTTAAGTTTTCACCTATCAGGTCCCCCAAGTCCTCCTCCACAGTGCTGAGATCCCAGTCTTTTGGATTGCTCCAAGGACCTTCCACTTGGTCTTGTTGAACCTCACTAGGTTCACATGGGCCCACCTTTCTGCTTGTTCACATCCCTTTGGATGGCATATCTTCCTTCTATCATATCAGCTGCACTACTTAGCTTGGTGTCATCTGTAAACCTGCTGAGGTTACACTCAATCCCAGTGTCTGCCTGTTAAAGGAACCAGTCCCAAGATGGATTCCTTGAGGGCACCACTTGTCACCAGCCTCCATCTGTACATAGATTCATTGGCCACAGATCTCCAGCTTTGCTCATCCAACCAATTCCTTATGCACCAAATACTACACCCTTCAAACCCATAGCTCTGTAATTTAGAGATATGTATGTGGTGGGGGACCATGTCAAAGGCCTTGCAGAAGTCCAGGTAGATTATATCAGTTTCCCTTCCTTGGTCCACCAATGCCATCACTCCATCACAGGAGGCCTCCAGATGGGCCAGGCATGATCTGCATTTGGTGAAGCCATGCTGGCTCTCGGATCACCTCACCATGTACCTTAACATGTCCTAACAGAGATGAGGCTCATTGGCCTGTAGTTCCCCAGGACTTCTCCCTTTCTTAAAAATGGGAGTGGTGTTTCCCTTTTTCCAGTCACTGACAGCCACAGCTTTTGAAACACGATGGAGAGCAGCTTGGCAAATACATTAACCAACTTCTTTAGGACCCTGGGATGCATATACATATTTATATGACTTACTTATATTTGTTACATGCATATATATGACCTTTATATATGTAAGACTTTATAGAAAGTCTCAGTTATTTGTTATACTATGGTGAATTGGTACATACCTTCTATCTTGAAGCATAGTCATGGCAAAATATTATTCCTATGATCACTGTGTTTATGACTACATTTGTGCATTCTTGAGTCCATTTTTCAGATTCCACAAGATAATCTAATATGAAAGACATATAAAGGCATCTTATGGCTGATAGTCTCTATAGAGCCAAATTTGAGTTATGACCAAAACAACCTCTTTTGGCTAAGGACCAAGAGCCAAAACCTTTGTGTTCTAATTACAGATTCTGACATTTCCCCATTACCGTCTGAGCTTCTTCTGAGCATAGTCATCCAAGAGCATGAAGTGAATTTTGCTATCAAAAGGCCAAAATTACAAAACAGCACTGACAGCATTTTAGGCATAAATCTGCTGACTTGATCAGAGGCAGGGATTAATAACTGGGCCAACTTTTTGTTGAGTTGCACAGCTTAGCATTCAGTAGATACCCAGTTGTATTGACCTAGTTTTGCCATAGCACTGACTTTCAACTTTATGATGCAAGCTGCCTCTCACACATAGAAATATTCAGCTTCATTCTGAACAGAGCTCTCACCAGTGGAGCATGCAGATATATTTGTTTGGCTTTACTGCCTCTTTGTCCTTAATACCCAGGTAAATAATACTGGCAGTAGCTCAGCTCTCTCAAAGTATTTTCAGTCTGTAGGACTCAAAATGACAAGTGTCACCATTTCATTTTGTGGAGGAAGAAACTGAATCTGATAGAACAAATGACTTGCCAAGATAACTTGGAAATCATGGACTATGTGGGGAAGGTCTCTACACTTCCAGCTAACTGTCCTAGTTCTATTCCAGCCCCCAGGCCACCCTTTTTAATTAAAAATCTATTCATAATTCTTAGATTTGGATTACATTCTAATCTGTGCATAGTTAAGGAGGTAATAAAAGTGTTGCTACAAGGCACATCAACAGCAATGATCCAAAAGAAATCCCCCCCACCCCTTTTTTTTTTTTTTCCTAGTTGGTAAAAAATATTTGAAGAATATGCAAAGTCAAGACACTGTCATTTTCTCACCCCTCTATCTTTTTATACTTGTTTTCTCACTGTATAATGTTAAGAAGACATAAAATGAAGGCCCATGTGAATTTGTAAGTAGTCTTGCAATCTCCTTTTAAAAATATGATCAAAAATTTGCTTTTGTTTTTTCTTTCAAAAATATTAAGCCTAGAGATCAGGAAGTTGAGATTTTTAAAGATCACAACCAAGATGGATACTGTTTGAGCATTAGCATTAGGCAAAACTGAAGGAACTCCTATTGTTTTTGGAATTATCTTGTAAAGATTAAGTGGCCATATGTATACAGAAGCCATAAAACTTAACTAACATCAGGCACTCCTCAGTGCATCACTACTCTCTCTCTTTCCTTTTTTCTCTTATTTTTAAACAAAATAGAAATGAAAAAGCAATTGGTATTCTATCAAAACATTATACAGTACACAGGAAGTATTGGATAATTTACAGGAAGCCTTCCAGAGCATGGCTCTTCTGGTGTTGTATGTATTTCGTAATTGACACCTTGCTGCTACATCTTATTTGCAATAAGTAAAAATTAGAAGAATATTCTTTTTCTCTGTGAGGGATGACAGATGTAAATGCATATGAGTGTTTGCAGGACTGAGCTAAGATTCACACATATAACTTCTATACTTTTTCTCTGAGGAGTAAATTGTTAGAGGGATTAAAAATTGGGTAAGTACGAATAAATATTGTGTCTATATACGTGTATACTTGTGTGCTTGGGTGTCCAAGGGAGAGACAAATCTGAGTCACAGAATCATAGAATCATCAAATCCTTAGAGTTGGAAGGGATCATTAAAGGCCATCTAGTCCATCTCCCCTGCAATGAACAGGGACATGCACGGGTAGATCAGGTTGCCCAGGGCCTGATTCAGCCTCACCTTGAAAGTCCCCAGGGACGGAGCATGCACCACATCTCTGGGCAACCTGTTCCAGTGCCTCACCACCCTCACTGTAAAATACTTTTTTCTCATATCCAACCTAAATCTACCCTCTTTGAGCTTGAAGCTATTTGCCCTTGTTCTGTCACCACAAACTCTGCTAAAGAGTCTATACCCTTCTTTTCTGTAGCTCCCCTTTAAATATTAAAAGGCTGCTATCAAGTCACCTAGAAGCCTTCTCTTCTCCAGGCTGAACAGCCTCAACTCTCTCAGCCTGCCTTCATAGGGGAGGTGTTCCAACCCTTGGATCATTTTTGTAGCACTCCTTTAGATGCAGTCCAGCAGGTCTATATCTCCCCTGTACTGGGGACTCCACATCTGGATTCAGTACTCCAGGTAAGGTCTCACAGCGTAGAGCAGAGGGGCAGGATCACTCCTCGCCCTGCTGGCCACACTGCTTTTGGTGCAGCCCAGGACACAGTTGGCTTTCTGGGCTGTGAGGGCACATTACTGGCTCATGGTCAGCTCCCCATCCACCAGTACCCTCAGGTCTTTCTCTGCAGGGCTGCTCTCAGTCCTTTCATCCCCCAGCTTGTATTGGTAGTGAGGGCTGCCTCAACCCAGGTGCAAGATCTTGCATTTGGGTTTGTTGAACCTCATGAGATTCACCTGGGCCCACTGCTCAAACCTGTCTAGGCCCCCCTGGATGGCATCCTGTCTGTCTGGTGCATCGACTGTGCACTACAGCTTGGTGTCATCAGCAAACATGCTGAGGGTGCACTCGCCCTCATCCTTTCCTGATGTAGATAGCAACGTCCCCTCCTGTCCTTCCTCACCTGTCCCTTCTGAATAGCTTGTCACCATCGCTAGCCATACTCCAGGTTTCAGGGACAGCAACTATATCATGGTTTTCTAGTAGCACAGTAGCTTCCAGCTCCTCCTGTTTGTTTCCCAAGCTGCATGCATTGGTGTAGAGGCACTTCAGCGGGGAAGCTGTTTTTGTCACCTCACTGAAAGTTAACTCTTTAATTCTTTTTAAGTATTTCCCTTGATTTTCCCCATTGCCTTTTCCTATTGCCCCCGCAGTCACTGTCTCATCATCATAGGATTTTGTATGTGCTACAGTGTTGCCAGCACCTCTCAAGGCAGCAGGTTTTTCAGGGCTCCTGCTAGCGCCCTGTTCCTCTAATCTTGTGATGCCATCCCACACCTTATCATGGGAAGGCTCACTATCCCCCCTCCTCCTTCACACCTTGTTTAAAGCCCTCCTAATGAGCCCTGTTAGCTTTTCCCCAAGGACCCTTCTCCCCCTTTGAGAAAGGCAAAACCCATCTGATGCCCACAAACTAGATGCCACGTAGACCATTCGGTTGTCAAAAAAAACCAAAGTTGTGGTGACAGCACCAGCCACAGAGTCAGGTATTTAAAGATAAAATCCTTCCATTTGTTTCCATGTCCTTACCCAATACAGGAGGCAGAGAAGAAAAGATGATCCGTGCATGCAGTTCCTTTAGCCATCACCCAGAGGCCCTGAAGTCCCTTTTGATAGCCCTTGACCCACAGGTAGCTGCTTTATCTCCCCTTATACGGAAAAGCAGTAAGGGGTTGTGGTCTGACAGCCATACAAGGTGGCATCCCTCATCTGAGCCCCAGCTACAGGGCCCAATCCCCCAGTCATGCTAAATGGAGAGTGGGAGCTGGGATACATGGGACACTTTTTATGAGTACACTACACTGAATGCTTAGGAAAGTTCTCTCCTTCCTCTGCAACTGAAATTTACTGACAGTAAAATGCATATTATTATATTAGCATCTTTTTGACCATAGTTTCAGTTTACATTGATGGAAAATTACAAATGGAAAGTGTTGAATAAGATATTGCTATTATTTACAGATTTCCATTATAATCAACAGTTTTTTAAACCAGTAACAGAAAAGCAGATATCCTTCTGTCTGGTTCACTGATAAAACTCCTGCGTAACTTTATGATTGCAAGTTCCTGATAATATCACACCAGAGTTTTTTTGTGAGATTCACTCCTATTTCTAATTTCATTTGCTCCAAATCTGCCAACTTTAAAACAACTTTGCTACTTTGTTTAGATGTTTGATTTTTTTTCTTTATTCATTTAGAACTTCAAAGAAAAAAAGGTACCCTGTAAAGTTTGATTGATAAGTAGCACTGCTAGAAATTAGACTATAAAATATCTTCAGTGTATTGGCTTTACTTTTAATGAATCCCTCATTTAACTTAATGAGGATGACTCCAATCAGATGGAATTAATAAAGAAGTTTGGATTCAACCATGAGAAGAAAAAAAAGGTTGCTGTTTAGTTGTCATTCTCCAATTAACAGATTTATCGAATTTAATAAAGGGTTTCTTTAGGCATTGGCAGGCCATTGTTTCTTTAGCAAAATGTAGTATGTTGAAGATGCTTTAAGAGATGCATACGCAATAATATCTTTGAATGGTTAAACATTACTATTTTGTTTCTCTACAGAGAGCCTCGAAAAATCATCCTCCACAAGGGGTCCACCGGACTTGGCTTTAACATTGTGGGAGGAGAAGATGGGGAAGGCATTTTCGTGTCTTTCATCTTAGCAGGCGGGCCTGCTGATCTCAGTGGAGAACTGCAGAGAGGAGATCAGATTTTGTCTGTAAGTATTTGTTTTGGGCTTTCCTGACTGATTACCTAATCTTGTTTTTTGTCTTTACTGCAAGGGACAAACAAAGAAAGCCTCATGAAGCCTTTATGGTTTCCAGTGTCTGAAATCCAAGCTGAAAACAGTTATCACTGAATATTCTGCTTATGTGCTCTATTTTTTTTTTTCACCATTTGTTTTTTATGATGTTAGCTGCTCCCAGCTCATAATGAGACTTTTCTTACTATTATAGTATGACAACACCTTAGCGAGGACTTAAATGCAGTGCAGACCTCAGCACCTCCTGGTTTAACTCATTATCCAGTTCCATGTTGCCCAAAAGAAGATATTTCCTAATTTTAGCATTTGATCAGAAGTAGTTGCATGAGATCACCCAAGCAGGGAGTGCCATCTAGCGTGCACTAAACTACTTAGCAACTACCAGTACTCGGAGGAGATTAATTAGGTTATAATTATCTCTCTGCCTCTTATGAGTCTGATGATCACTCTGAAATTTATTTTCAAATTTTATAAGATAAAAGGCTTTGTAGCCTTAGGTTATATTTTGCATATTTAGTCCCAAGAGCATACTTTAAATTTTTCCTTCAAGTATTAGTTAATTTCATGCAGTTCAAAAACAGACCATTTATGTATCAGACTTTGTCAAGTAATTGAACATCTGAGTGAAACAATTGAACATAAAGGATTATGAATGGCAATAAAATCCTTGAGAATGTATTTAAGTAAAACATTCATTCACATTATATTGCCTTACACAAAGGGAAAAAGAAAAAAAAAATCTATACTAAATTGATAAAATTGGAGCTGTTTCATTTGAAGTGCAGGAATAGCCTTAAGGAAAAGAACTGAAACTCAGGAATTATTCATCTCATAGGAGAGATTGATCCACCAGGCTGCAGTGTCACACTCATTCCAATTGTTGTGCTTTCTGTCCCTGCGCATCTTGCATCCTTGGTTGCACTTGGGTTAGTGGCAGGGAAAGAAGATGGCTGTAGGCTGGATGGGTCGTGACATAACTGTGTGGCAGTTTCCTGGTCAGTTCATGAAGCAGTTGGAACTGGCTTTCCTACATTCCTTGGGCATATCTTAACCTTTGGCCTATTCTGTGAAATTTAACTTAACTGTGAAAAAGTGTCTGGTGCCACTTCCCAATATACAGAAAATCTGATCAGTTAACAATAAAGGGATACAGTAATCTAAAATTATGAGGATCAAAATTATATATTTAACTAGACTTGTTCCTTGAATATTTAAAAAGAGCAAGTAGAAGTTGTACAATGTCTTAAAGAGATCCTATAGTAGAAGATTCGTAGCTGCAAGAAAACTAAGATAGTCTTATAAAATTACTGTCATGGAGAGCTAAGGAAGACAAATGCCTCTGCCATCAAGAACACACACAAGGAACCCAAGGAACAGAAAGGGAAAGTTCTTCAGGACAATCATGCAATTTATTTTTTCTTTAGCTAGGTGAAGCACAAGAAGGCTGAATAAAAAGTACTATGACATCAGAGCCTTTCACAGTACATTCAGAAACCCAGCAGCTCATATAAAATTTAGAAAAACATTTTCTTTTATTTTTCTACAGGCATATATTTAGCACTGTGGGATACTGCCTAAGTTGAATTTTTAATTCCAGTTTTGGTCTGTTTTGCAGCAATGTTTTCCCTAAGTTCTAATTAAACTTACCAGTGTTGCTACAGCATTTACTTGTCATGCAAGAGCAGTTTATTTGTTCATTGAGCAGAGAGGGATGGAAATTATTACTAAATTAGAGTGCATGCATATCCCCAGGCAATCACCAAGTCGGGCACTGCTGACTTATTTAGTGACAAATAACTATTATGAATCCATTTTTTCCATGCTCAAGCAAAACAAATTTCATGCAGAGGCCAATCTTAGAGTGATTAATCTTAGACCACTGTCTGGTGAAGGGTGCCAGATCCCTTAATTTTATAATGGATGCACAGAATAGGTCTGATTCTCTCTGTTTATTCCTGCTTGTCTTATCCTTCAGAAACACTTATTTACCCATTTGTTCGTCAAAACACAACAAATCTGATTTACCACAGACCAATAGTACTTGCCAAGCTAATATTTTGAATTAACTCTGGGTTGGTTAAATTTCTTTCAGAAAGGAGGCAGAATAAATGATTTAAACTTTGGAGACCTAGATTTAATTCCTGATTCTGTTTGTGTCATTATTTGTGGCCTCGGGCAAGGTGCTTTTGTTTTCAAAGCATCCAAAGTAGAAGAGGAGAATCACAGCATCTTCCTAATTCATTCCTGTGCTGTGAGTATGGCAAAATGCTGACTGGTTGAGAAATGTCTCTACTCACCTTTGGTTAGGTGCCTATAAATATACCTTAAATAGAATGAAAATCCATGAGCTAGACCCCACAAAGCAGCAAATATGCATTGTATCAGGGTGACCCTCTAGATGCGTACATAAGTCCCAGAGGAACTGGGCTGCAAGGCCCAGTCAAATTCCATGACCTCTCTGCCCCACTTTCTACATTCTCACTGTTACATGATATTGTGCAACACCATCCAAAGGCACTATGAAAGATTACGCTGAGATTTTGACCCCATGGAAACGTAGAAAATTGAGTTTGTTTTTCCCAAATGCCACATTTTTTCCAAGTGCCACCAGATGGCATCACAGGATGAGTAATGATGGAGATCTGCTCAAGGGAATGCTGAAACCTCAGGAAAAGCAGAGAGAGTCAGATTTTTATGTTTTCAGTTAATTGACAGGAAATGTTTAACTTAACTCAGAAAGAAGGCTAATAATCCAAATGCATTTGGATTATTTGCAGGGAGACAAATTGAATCGTATATAAACCTTGAAGGCAAATAGAAGAATAATAGAAAATGCGCTCTTTCAAATGGCAAAAACATTCCAAAAATTGGTTTATATTGTTACATTTATGAAACATTACTTTTTTCTCGTAAAAAAGAGGCTTTTTAATTCTGATTCCTTCCTGTTATAATTCATTATACTCTTGTGAGTTATCTCCAAATTAAACATTATCCTTTTCACTTCTGAACATCTTTAAAACATACTAATGCACACATCAGCAATGTATGTTCATCAGTACAACACAGTGTTCCTCTCTCTGATGTTGCTCTGCTATTGAGTATAAGGTAAACAGTATTGAATAAGATTCTGAATACCCACTGACATCAAGACATTATTTGCTAGGGTGCTGCACTCCAGGCAGTGGAGTCAGGCAAGGAGTCTGGACCAAGACTAGATCTGGGGGCTGCTTGAACACTGAACTAACTGCAAGTTCTCCATCTGTTAGGAAAATATGGACTCTACTGTAAATAACATAGAATGCTCCTTAACACCATTCTTGCAATTTGAAATTCTACCTCCAATGCTAAAGGATATGTTACCTATTAAAATAGCAATGGGAAGCCAGTGTTGTTTACTGAAAGTCATCTGCACGAGCACAAATAATTTCCAAGAACCACAGCGAATGGCCACACATCGTACATGCGGCCTGGCTGATAGAAAGCAGTACAAATCTCAAAAAAGAGGTATACAGTGAATACATAGTTTACATACACAAGTTTAGCAGCAGAATTTTGAGGCTTGATGCACAATTTACACAGAATAAATTATAGCACTGCTCTATGAATTGCTATTCTAGCATTGTTTTTCTGTTTAATGATTTCCTACCAGGAAAAAAATGAGGTTAAGTAAGAGCAGTAGAGTGGTAATACCAAGTATTAACACTTGAATCTTAACTTTTGAGATGTCTGAATTTTATGCCACTGGATAAGACTAGGTCTCAGATAAAGATCCCTGCATTTAGAAGTCTGCATTCTTTCTGGATGTCCACTTCTCATTAAAATCAGTAAAGGCAAGAGATTGATTCAGATGGCCAGCCGTGAAGTGTCTAGAGCAAGTTCAATTGCTTTTGAGGCCTTATTAGCTATACTGATTGGGTACCCGTGACTTCAAGCTTAAACGCTTACCACATCCGTGCTATATTTAGCTGTCTTAAACAGAATGTCACATTTCATGTGTGTTTGCCCTTGTAAAAGATGTTTGTTTTTTCACCTAACATTGTGTTTGATCCATTTTAAAGAAAAGTAATATAAAGTCATGGATCATAAAAAAGTATTAGTTGATTTCATTCTCTTCTAGAAACGCTTTAGTACTTTGTCATTCACAGCAGCAGGATTAAGTGTGGCCAGTACCCTGAAAACAGGCAACAGAGTAAAAGGTACTGCCTGCAAAGGAGAACACATACAGCTACCTACCCTAGCTAGCATTCATATATGGGGAAGGATGATATCTTTTATCCCCTGCAACTTCCTGAGATAGCTACATACTGGGAAAAGGGCTATCAGAGATATTCCATAGGGTTTTCTGTCACCTTATCATCTAGTTGATGATATTATGTATGGTTAGTTGGCAACACTGATATTTCAGTATCTCGCTTCATTACTGCCTCTGGTCTTTTATACAAGGTTCTCCCTTATAGAGAGAAGGTGATCTCTTATACTGATCCAGTTCTATCTTGTGTTTGTGCACTGTCCTGCTTTCATTTTTTGTGAGATGTTTGCTTTCCCTATGAGCAGTTCAGACACTTCTCTTTCTACTTTGTTGCTCCCACCCAACTCCTACCCACTTGCTCGCTCACATCTGTAGCAAAAATAAAATATGCATTTGAAAAAAGTAATGTTAAGCAATTTCTACTCCAAAATATGTGCATATAGAGCAGGTTAGAATGTAAGCACTCTGTGCCTATTTATAACAATATTTATGCTTCATTTTGCTGCAGTTGGAATTGACCTTCAGATTGACTTCCCTTGCTTTGGTGCAGAGAAGCTTTCAGTTTTCTAATTTAAGACAGGTTTTTGCTCATAATAAAAGCAGTAAAACTAGTTGGGAAAAGAGTGCATTTTTTTACCTAGTTACAAACTAAGAGAAAACAACAGATACCATTTGGTTTTCCTTCTTAGAATATTTTTTCCAAAATGTAACTGGCTTGGAAAATGTTTGAATTATCGCCACTCAGCACACCCCTAAAACAGGCTTTATGAGGACGATCCATGTAGGATCTCCGTACAGTATAAGTTTGTCACTCTTGTGTAATAGAGTTAGGATTATAACAGATGTTCCCCTCACCTTATAAGACTGACCTGCAAAGGCAATGACCTTATCCTTAGGATGCTTACTTCCCTGTGGTGTTGTGGATGATACATGAAATGTTTTGAGGAGATCCAAAAATGAGTTAGCAATGGCAGTAGATCCCTAAGAGTACTCTGCCTGTTTATGTTTATATAGTCATCTGGGTGCACAGCACTCTAGCCTTCCAAATGAAGGAACTGTACAATTCGTGCTTTATCTTTAGATATATATCCAGTATTTGCTTTCATCCTAATGAATTAAAAACATTTCACATGGCAAAACTGAATTACCTGTACAACTTTCCTGTACAATAAGAGGAGATTCCACAGGATTATAAATTGGCTAAGAGGGAAAGGGACCTTAAAGCCCATTCAGTTCCAACCTCCTGCCATGGGATGATTGCCTCCTACCAGCTCAGGCTGCCCAGGGCCCATCCAACCTGGCCTTGAGCATCTCCAGGGATGGGGCACCCACAGCTCTCTGGGCAGCAGTGCCGGGGCCTCACTGCCCTCAGAAGGTACAAAAGGTAACTGGACACCTAAATAACAGAAGCTGGGTGTAAATGCAGATTTATGCTTTTGAAGGCCATGTATATTATATATTTAAAGAAATGGCCTATCCAGGAAAATAAATAAACAAATAAATCAATCAATCAATAAATAACAACTCATTTTTTTCCAGGAAGTTTTGGACTTAATACTTCATGTCGGTAAAACTCTAGCATTCTCCTTGACCATAAAAATTCACTGCTATGTTCTACTATGCCTATGTAAACAACATCATCCGTAAATACTTACCCTTGGAGAAGAGAGCTGGTAGCAAACTCTTTGTCAGTGCTGTTGATAAACAAATATGATCTGATGGCTGGAATTTGAACTTAGGCATATTCAGCCTCAGAACAAGATGCATTTGTTTTGTAGTCAGGGTAAGTAGGTTATATTGCCATAGAAGCTCTTAGATTCATCATTTGGGGACTTCAAAATAAAATGGATGATTTTCTAAAATACAAGTTTAATGGAGTTTCTAGGGAAAAATGCACCACCTTTGTATGCTAGAATACTATATGCATTAGGTGGCTGTAGAGATTGCTTTTGTATTTTATTAATCTAGGAATCTGTCTTCCTTCTGAATTTCTCCTTCCCCCTACTTCTCCTTCTCACTCCCTCCCTTTACCTTTCTGTGATATTCAGCTTGTATTGCAATTGCTTTGATGCAGTTACTAACTGTTTGCTTTCTTAACTCTTTGATATTGCCAAGACATATGATCAGAACCAAACAATATACTAACAATTCTTGTGAATAAGATATGTCTCTTTTTGCCAATTAGTTAGCTATCAAAGCCATCAGTTGTGTCATGTAACATTAGTAAATTGGCCTAGACAAGAGCCTGTGTATTTTCATAATGATGAAATCATCAGTTGCCTCTAAAACATTCATTTTGTAATTGCCTCAATGAGTAGAAATGATCTGATGCCAGACTGCTTGCTATTCAGCTCCTAATAATTTAAGGAGGAGTTCACATTCAGTTCAAACATTCATAACTAGAAGAATTTGTTTTAAAACTGTCAAACAGAATTATGTCACATATGATGTACTGAGGATTTGGGGTGAGAATTACAGCCTTTGGTGTACCCTTGGTGTAAGCCTCACAATGAGGGGAAACTAAAACAAGAAATTTGAAAGCCAAAACTGCTACTGCTGGATGAAATAGCTACATCCCTGAGCATTATTCATTCAGAGATTTGCCCCAGGCTGGACATCTGTCTTGTGCTTAAACAGACTAGACTTCAGGCATCATTCTGCTCTATTGACCAGTATGTTTTGGGTTCTTGAGTGATTTAAAAAATGACCATATGACATACAATGCATAATAATAGAAATTGGACATCCATTAAGTAGGATATTTGATGGATATCTGCAGTAATTCACTGGAGCTCTTCTTGGGAAAAAAAAAGAAAAACAGAAGAGAGAGGGAGATAGAGAGATGCCCTTTTCCTGAACAAGCAAGCCACTAGGTTACTAACACAAAAAGGAAAAACACCTACAGAAAGCAAAGGCTACTTCCTTTCCGTTAGTTTAAAAAATATGCTTTATTTGAAACTATGGCTCATCATCTGCTCAAAATGCCTGTGTCACACAACTGTTATCTGCAGAACCACAAATTAACATGAATGTTTTAATTCAGGTACTTTTAATTTAAAAATAAATAAATAAATAAACTTAACATTGAACATTGCATCTAGAGCTGAGTGTACCGGTTGGACAGGCTACCACTAAACATTGTAGTCATACATTGCCTCGTGGTCACTGGCTTGAATTCAGTATAGATTTGCTGTGACACAAGACAGTGGCTGTCTCACATCTCACAAGCCATATTACCATATTCTGTGGACATGGAAATAAGGAAAGCCTGTCAAATCAGAGAAGTCATCAAGACAGATTACCTAAGAAGCCTTTAATATTGACATACACTTTATGTCAGTACCTGAGTAATTTTTGCATATAGGTTTCAGGGTTTCAGCTGGAGTGATTGTTCTTATCATCTTTGTATCATAAAATACTTGTTAAAATGGAAATTTTACATCATTTCAGAAACAGGAGAATTGCAATAATTAGTTTAGCTTATACCATAGTTTGATGTGAAACAAGAACACTGTAGCATTACAAGCAAGATTAATCAATGACAGTTTAGCTATATCCATATTCTGGAAGGAATAATTTCTTTTAGGGCTATGTGGAAACAAAAGTAGATACAATACCTGTTACCATTAGGGGAATTCCTAAATGACCCAGGATGAGAGCAGGAAACAGGAAAATCCAAGTGTTAAAAACGCAGTTAGGCAGTAAGAGGATTAATTCCAAGAGGCATGAAAATGAATGGAAGTAGCAGTCATGTGTAAAGTTAAAGCTGTAGGAGGGAGGAGGGGCAATTTGATATTTTATCAGTTTGGAGTAGGAAGATAGTAGTAGCTAGAAGAGTGAATGTATTAAGGCAGACCTTTAGTGAGGAGATGACACCACTGAGATCCGTGAGACTAGCTGGTGGCAGAAATATGAGGGTATTTGAGTGACCAAGTGGGAGGATGGAAGGTAAAATAAGTAGCAATTAGGTTTGAATTTTGATGATATTTTTCATTCATAATAGAAGTTGTATGAGTATGAGAAGACTGTATGCCATTGTCTAGATTGTACCATTTAGCAGTGAGATAAAATGCTATTGATCACCTCATAGTTGTGTGATCACATCAGTCCCAGCTGGTAATAGAACTAGGTGTAGCTATGTACTGAAATAAGTTTTATGTTCATTCAGGATCCAATGACCCTGTGCATCATTTTCCCATGCCATCATTTATTTCAAATCCAGTTTAAATAAGTTTTAAGGAATTCTGGGGTAATGGAGAGGAAATGGCTCTTAAACTATCACTGCAGTAATTGTTTTCAGTGAAACTATTTTAGTCTCACAGTTTGCCAATTTGGCATCATTCACAAAAGCAGCTCTTCTATAAGGAAAACTTCTGTACAGTTTGGGTTAAAATGTAAATCTTTGACTCAGGCTATGGGCTTAACAGGTACCATTTGGAATGATTCAGGCAGCTCTGTGAGTCATAAAGCTTGTTGGTGCCTACTGTAAATGGCAGTGTGTGCAAGACACCACTTCAGTACCACAATATTTATTCCTGCTTCAAAGATGCAGTGCTTTGATACCACTCTCAGCTGGCTTAGCTGGCAGGAAACGGCATACTAAATGATATAGCTTGTATCCCCACAGTGTTTCTTGTTTTCCAGACAGAGAAGAATTTGCCTCCAGAATGCCCAGCTCATCAGAGCATAAAGACCAACTTACTAGAGGCAAAACTTGTAATTCTAAGGTAGCAAGACAAGGAAAATTGAAAAGGTCATTGAAAGTGCTGGCCCATAAAAAGAGTGAAGGAGAATACAATATTATACTTGCATTGGAGTTCAGGATCGGGGAACCACTGTACTAGCATGTCCAAACTATGCCGTTTTCACTGGCCATAAAAAAAAATAATATATATATATGTATATATATAAAATAAATTTTAAAAACCGTAGGTATGGAAAGGTTAGAAATGAGAGAAGTGAGAGAAAAGCAAATCTTTCAAAGCCTGAAAATGTGGTAGAGGGTAAGCTGGGAAGTGAGAAAGCTGCTGTGTCAGCAATTGTTGCACGGCAGCGCCGTTTCCCACGCCCCTCCGCTGTCCGGAGCTGTCCGCGGTGCTGAGCGCGCCATCCTGCTGTGTCCGGCCAATGTGAGCCGCGCTTTGTGAAACGCGTTGCTGCCCAGCGACGGGCGGTACATTTTCATAGAGTCAGGGAATCACCGAGGTTGGAGAAGGCCTCCAAGATCGTCCAGCCCAACCGTCCACCTACCACCAGTGTTTCCTCACTGAACCATGTCCCCCATTACAACATCTAAATGTTTCTTGAACACCTGCAGAGAAGGTGAGTCCACCACCTCCCTGGGCAGCCCATTCCAGTGCCTGGTCACTCTGGCAACATGCATGAGTTTTTTAGAACTCTTGTCTTTTTCACTGCACTATATCAGCACCTGCTTATGAAGAAACTTCCCTTGTTATGTTGGGAACAGGTCATCACTCAGTGCATTTTACAATGTTAACTGTGTTACTGGGATACCTCGTTTCCATCCCCTAAGGAGTGGTGCTATGTACACTGTTTCCAATGACTAACCAGTTAGAGAATGCAGCTCAGCTTTCCTATCTTGTTAAGGAACTTGATAATACTTAAGTTAATGTGCAGAGACAAATGAATACGGTTCTTTGTATCTTCTCTTGATGGAATCAAGGAGTTGTCCTTATTCAGTTTGCTTCTGTTTGCTTTTTCAAAAGCCAAAAGCCAAAAGCCAAAAGATTTCAACAAATTCAATCATAATTTGAAAAAAAAAAAAAAAAATCTGCTATATTGTTCTGTGGTAAAAAGGTGCCTTTCTTTGCCATCTAATTTACACTATAAAAGCACTGTGCAGTGTCAATGACAGTAAAAAGAAGAAATGAAAAGAACTCCTTTATGTTTTCCTCACCAGAGGAGGGGTATGATTTCCTTTTCCTTTACAACTCAACGAAAGACTCCAAGTATTCATCTAATTACTGTACAAAGATGAGATAAGTTGGTTTAAGTAAATAAATAGCTAAATAAAATAGGTATACCACTAGCCTTTATTGTATTTGAATGACCTACATAAGATTCATGCTCTGGTTATTGTAACAGAAGACATCCAGACTGTTTCAAGTCTTCAAATGACACTGTTTAGAATTGAACCAATTTGTGTTAATATGGGATGGGATATTCAGATATTTTAAATGGAATATAACTCTTCCAATTTTACAAGAGTATAATCTATCAAAAATATTAATCTTATCTTTCATCTAGATTATGATTTAGAATTTAATGAAGTCAGCAGTGCTTTAGATTGAGTCAATGAATTCATGGGCAATTACTATAATTCCTGTGAACTATAGTTGCATAATTTTGTTCAGATCAGTTTAAACCATAATTTTTCATTGCAGCACTTCTTTCGTAAGCTTTCTAAGCACTTTTTTTTGCTACAGCATGCAGGAGAGACAGACATCAGTATAAGCTGGAGGCTCTTCTTATTTCCATTATGTCAAATTCATTTTGGAGTTAGGCTTTGGAAATTGTGCAGTCAAAATCATTCTAGGCTGGGGCATCAGGATGCGGTCAAGCTCAGAACAGCAGTGCTGCTTTGCTTATTGTATAATGGTTCTTAAAGCACCATAGCCCATAACCTTTTAATATGTATTAAAATTTCCTACTGACACTTGCAACTTTCTCTGGTATTTTGTTTCATCTACTGATTATTCTTAACCTAAACAACATTAAATTATTTGAAAGCAGTAATTTAATGAGATTTTTAAAATTACCATTAAGTTAGTTCGGGCACATATATCACTGTACACAGTTGTTACAATTAAGATACTGTTTCGGAAGAAAAGGCATTGTAGAATATTAGTTTTACCCCTCTGAAAGCTCTTTTTCATTTTGGCCTGAGGGTAGGAATTTGATTTAAATGTGTAAGTTAATTGTGTCTTTCATGAGGAATTAATGCTCTTAAATGAATATGCTCTTTTTCAACTAGAACTGTGAAGACTTGATTATGTTTGCTTTTAAATATTGGGAAACAATACTTGTCAGGGCAGAAATTTAGTAGTGTCTACTCCTCTTACACTGAATTAAAGTCAGACTAGGAGATTTCAAAAATCCTGAAAGTTAGAACTTTAACATTTATTATTCCATAGTGAGATCTTGTCACAGGCATTGGTGAGCAATATCATACATTAACAGACTCCTACTTGTCAATTCGGCAACAATTGTTAGATTTTATTCTGCAGTTCTGCATCTACAAGAAGGAGATCTCTATTTAGCAATCCAGTGTAGTAAGATCATTTATTTAGTCTTTTTTGTCTAGTATGTTTATCATGATGATAAAAAAAAATGCTGAAATAAATAGAATTGATGTGTTCTTTTATCTCTCACATTCCTTTTCCACATACAGAAATGTAGACATTATCAGATTATTTCTATCAGCATATACTGCTTTCAAATATGTAAGCCAAAGATGCTAATATTTGGCAAATCCAGAATACTGAGTAATTGTCACAGCTTACCTTCAGTTGGTAGATTGTAGCAACATGGAGATGCATACATTTCTATTCTCACAAATTATTATGTTCTGGCACAGATATTTGCTTTCAATGTTTATTTAGGTATGGTGGTCTTCCAGCCTATATTACCTTGTAGCAGCTACTCCAGTGTTCCTTAAAGTGTCTTATCCCTGTATATACTCTGCCAGTTATCTTCTCTTGTGTCTGCTGAGAATCCATCCCTTTGGTACTATGCTACCTCCCATGCCCTTCCTGTGCTGCCCCAAAGGGTCTAAAATGCATGCATGGATGAAGCAAGTATTATCAGCATGGTAGTGGTATTCACACCCTCTACTGTGAAATTCAGATACAGACACAGTAACTCAAAAATTAATTTATTTTTCTGTGAAGCAACTTACAATTCATTTCCTCTTTCACATTGTTATTGTCATTGTACAATATGCATGAGGATATGAGTAAGGTAGGATTTGAATAAGTTACGTTGTTTTGGTTTGCTATTTCCACATTTACCTGTTTCTTTTCTGAATGTGAAGATAAGCCAGTGTATGTTTATTTTTCATAACCATAAAAGATTGCAACAGATCATGCTTCTCTAAAGTTCTACATATTCTATAGCTTTGAATGACATTGCAATAATATAGGTAATTGAAATTCAAACCTTTTTTTTTTTTTTTTTTTTTTTTTGAAGGAATGAGAAGAAATACTTTTTGCAAATATAACGGGGGGAAACATTAAGTGATCATCAAATTGAGAAGCTTAAAAAGTATTTGGGGGAATAAAAGATTAATTGCTTAGGAAAAAAAAGGTGTATTTTTTTCTTTCTATTATTATAAAGGAAAAAAATATAAGGTAGAGAAGATTGTATTTGTTATACAAGTCTAATAAGCAAATCTTTAGGTCTTATAGAATCACGTTTTCAGAAATATGAAAGCTTATCCAGACACTTACATATCTGCATTCAGTCAGCAGTTCTATAGCATAATGCAGTCTTCTTGGAATCTGCTGGGTTTTAGATAACTACTATCACACATCAGATTGTCTAAAACTAATATTTGAAATAGTTTCCACATGTCAGTAAAGACTATATTTGTTCATGTAAATAATAGTTAAATATGTGTTTAAAAAAAAAATCAGATTCTCTAAGATTTAGTGAAAGACAGCAAGATAAAACAGGCCAGTTTGAAAACATAGTTGTTCAAAATAAATGAATTTATAACAGTGTTAAGAACAGCTGTAATTTGTAAAGTTCTGTGTAATAAAATTTATTCTTGCAAGAATTAAAAAGTTGTCAAAATTAAATAAAATTAACTTCATATTTTCAATAAATGCTTCACTATTTTGTTTTAGTATTTGATAAAAATAAGACAAAAGTTTGCCATTGTTCCACCATGGTCTGTTTGCCACAAAATCTATGACATTGCTCTCTTTCTCCCCCTTTACTTCATTTCTCTTTTCTCCTCTTGCTCTTTTCTTGAGCAATTGGAAATGGATTTCTCTCCTGCTGATGTTATTTGTATGCCAAATGTTTCTTGTTCTTCACTGAAACGTTATGATGTGTAAATCTTTAAAAAGTGAGGAGGAAAGTCAAATAATTAAATAAATAAAGCAAATGCATTAAATAATCACAAATACTTCACTACAGCCAAACAGCAACAGCCCTGCTGGAAAGCAAGATTCACATTACTGGAGCATTTCATAATCTTATACATCAAATCTGTCTCTTCTTTGGGATGCTGCTGACAAAGCATTTAACTCCACATCTACAAATCAAAGCAGTTTTAAAGATATCCTGTATTTTTGGAATGGATTCCCTACTTGGAGAACTCTGTTAAACTTCCACTGCTCATGCAGTACAATATGATCATTAGATAATCCTCCCCTGCAAGGACAGGCTGAGAGAGCTGAGGCTGCTCAGCCTGTAGAAGAGAAGGCTCCAACTGGAGACCTGAGTGTGGCCTTCCACTATGTAAAGGGAGGCTGTAAGAAAGAAGGGGACAGACTGTGTAGCAGGGTTGTTGTGATAAGACAAGGGGAAGTGGTTTCAAAGTAAGAGAGGAGAAATTTAAATAGGATGTAAGGAAGAAGTTTTTTACAGTAAGGGTAGTGAGGCACTGGAACAGGTTTCCCTGAGAGGTGGCAGATGCCCCATCCCTTGAGATATTCCATGTGTAAAGTTGGACTGGGCTGTGAGCATCTGATGGAGCTGTAGGTGTCTCTGTTCATTGCAGGAGAGTTGGAAGAGATGACTTTTAAGGAGCCCTTCCATTTGAATTGATTCTATGAAATAAGAGGGGATCCATGGAAATACCTACCAGTGTTGGACTGCAAGAGGTAGCAAAGCTGTCCCCACTCACAGCTCCATTGCCATCACATGCAAGATAAGGCTATATTTCTAGGCAATAGGAGAAGAGTTGCATAAGAAGAAAATGGTAGCTCAATTTTCAGTTCTCTGAGTCCTCTGATCAGTGTTCTTTGGTTAGAGTTGCTTTCCAGGTTTCCCTGAAGCTATGGAATGGGCTTTCAAGGTCTGGCTGAAGGAGCAATTTGTTTACACAGCAGAAAATATAATTTACTGTAGATCTACCAAAAATAAACTCAGTAGAGGAGAAAACCCTCAAAAGAGGTGGCCAGATGATAGGAATGATAGGAATGATAGGAATAGTAACACCAGCGTGTGCCATGATAGTGCAGATCCTCATGTGCAGTCATAGGTAGCATTCTCTCTGCCTTTCTGAATGTGTACCTTCACTTTTGCATCTGAGCAAGCATCAGATATTTAAATAAAAACCTCAGTCTTTCTGTCTAGTGTTAAACTACTCAGATCTGTTGTTGTTTGCATTCTTTCTGTAGGTGAATGGCATCGATCTTCGAGGTGCTACCCACGAGCAGGCTGCAGCTGCACTCAAAGGAGCAGGGCAGACGGTAACAATCATAGCACAATACCAGCCGGAGGGTAAGCAAAATAATAAACTTAAAGACATCTGGTAAAAGATAAGTGCATAAATCCACCCGTTTAAAAGGATGAGGCTGGTGTAGATAGTGCTTTTCTCAGCTATCATCAGAAATCATCTGGACTGAAAATTCAAGTGGCAATTCTAGTCGTAAGAAGTGACTATTTTTCTCACAGACTTTGCTTTTAAAAATATTGTATGCAACTATAAGAACAGTCTTTAAATGTGCATGTAGTAAGTATTCAACACTTAGCTATCAGTTTATTTTTGTTACTGCTTATTCTACGTTCTTTTCTATTTTCCTTCTGGAGACAGATAGTGCAAAAGATAAGCATGAGCACAAACGCCAGGAAGATCTGAGTTTGCTTCAGACAGCCAGGTTGGAATTAAGCAAAGATTAACTGTTCCTACTAATTGCATAGAGTCTCTCTCTACTACAAGTACATGAGTCTGTTCTGCTTCCAGGACAGTTTGTCCCAGATAATAAGTATTTATGAGAGAAAAAGACTGCTTTTTAAATAAAAGCATCAATAAGAAATTGAGCAAAATATAAGAGAATTGAGGGTGTGATTTACCTCATTCAGGTTTTGATGTCAAAAACTTTCTAGCTTTCTAGAGTTTAACCTAGTTTCAGTGGGTTTGACCGATTTTGTGAGTCCAGAGTTAAGTGAGAGAACTCTCTACTATTGTCCATGAGCTGTGCTTTTTCCTGATTCAACTATTCAAAACTGTGGAGGATTTCATGAAAGGACTATTACTTTCTGATAGGAGCAAAATGCTTTTTCTCCCCAGTAGTTGTCACTGTGAAACATTGCCTGGCTGAATTCTACACATCTGTGAAGATGTGCTTGTGCCACTTCAGTTTTCAGTAGATAGTTCTAGCTAAATTCAGAAGTCCCACTACAGCCTGCAAACAGAAGTGGTTAATTCAGCCTAATTGCACCCTGCCTAGGGAACATTAAGGTCTCAGGTGAAGCAGTACAGTTCTAATAGCAGGTTCAGCTTGGCAGATTTTTCAGAAGCGCGGGGGAGATGAATTACTACTGCTGGAGTTTATGCAACATGATACCTTCTTTTGTTTCTCTGAGTCTCGATAATAGCAGACAAAAACAGCTGGTATTTATCAAACTTGCAATTGTGCTGGAGATCTGGTATCGTGCATCTGTTTATGGCTTATCTGCACTTGAGTCACCAAGCAGAATAAATTAGGCCATACTAAGAAATGTGCAGAGAGAACAAATGGAATCTCAAATATCTATCCTTAGTTAAATAAACAGAATGGATTTGTATATAAATGCATAAGCAATAATCAGAGCTATTTTAGAGAAAAAGTACTGAAAAGTAATTCCATGACAGATAGCTATCCACACTGGGTTCTGAATAAAGCCATGTTCCCATTAGCTGTGGCAGTCATGTTTGCTGTCTAGTGATATTAAACTGCAATTATCACCATGGTGTCAGACTGCTTGTAGCAATCACTGGCATTTCAGAGTTGTTCTAAGCCACTGTTAATACACAAAGCTTGCATTACTTGACAGATTTTTCCTGTTATATATGAACTCCTAGTTGACACGCTGCTCCCCTACGTTCTACTACGTCTGCACTATGTCAAATTCAGTTTTGGTGAACACGCAATTCAAATGATGCTGACAAAATCCACCAAGTATTACATTACATATTTATTCATTTTTTTCCTATAAAGCTACTCCATTCCCCAAAACCCTGCTGAGGGCAGCCTAGTCCCAGCTGCGTGAGCTGTAAGCAAAGCACAGCCAGTTTTTGTTTCACCCAAAACATTGAAGATACACTGAAGAGAGCAGAACTGGAAGATCAGGGCCCAAAGTCAGCCTTTTTGTAGGAAAGGACTGATTTTTTTTCAGGTAAACAGAGCAGTCAGTAACTGTCCAGCATGGTGTATCTGACTGCTGAAGTACTGCATTTTAATTTAGCTGTGCAGATACAGACATGAGATGAAGCTGCTCTCTCTTAAGAAAATCCCCAGCAGCAAAGGAAGATGAAACATTTTAAAGTGCTACTTAAATAGCCTACATGGAAAATTACTTACCATTTTACAGATCATACAGAAAGATGGGCATTCTATATCAGCGTAAATATTTGTTTTATTTTAAAGACCCAACACAAATTATTTGTCCTTTCCATGTAATTTACGGTATTTATATTATTTAGTCTATCTTTCTTGAAGCGTTCATTGAAATACAATCTTAAAAGACCTTAAAAAGGTACAGTTGTGCTTCTTTCAGGGGTTCCTCATTTTAAAATGCTTTCAAAACTGGCAAAGGGCCTAAGTAGCTTGATTTTTCCATTTCCATGCGGGAAGTGCTGAGTTGTTTTTACTATGGCTTTGGGTTTATTTTTGGAGAACGAGGAACAGCCAGAGAAATATGAACCAATATCTTTTTTATCTTTTCTGGCTTATTAAGCCTTTAGATCTTGTTGCAAACAAAAGCAATCAGTGAAATCTTTAGCTATTGATATTTCAGGTACTAATTGGTAATGCTTTAAAGTAGCAGGCAATAGTGTAAGACAGCTGATGATTAGGAATTAAATGGAAAAGCTTACATTCCAATAATTTAGTTTTCCTGTGGTTAAGAAAAGTCTACAGCATATTTATCTTGGCATTATTGCAACGCATCCAAAACGAAATGATATACTTGGCTGTGGGAAGAAGATGAGGTTAATACTATAGAAATACATTTCAACGTTTACATTTTCCTTTCCTTGTTTCAAACAGTCAAATGTTTATCTAAGCCTCAAAAGAACTTCCTTCACAGTTGTGTGTATACACTTGGCAGCCAATCTCATGAGAATTGCAACTCCTGCAACAATCCAGCGCTTGCCATCAACTTGAGTAGCTTTTCCTCTTGATATTATGGCACTTTGATTTCTAGTTCTATCTGGGATAAACTAATGCAGAGACTAACACATAAAGTATATACTATATATATATAAAATATGGTTGGTTTTTATCTGAAACGTGCTGCCTGTTCCTCAGACAAAAGTGCTTGGAAGCAAGAGAAAGTTATGTAATAATGTACATACCTAGTAAACAAAGAAAGGATGGAAGATGCAAGCAGTGATTTGCATGATGAGTAGATGAATAGAACTGCTAGGGTTATTATAAAGAACAGAGAACTTCTCATCAGTTCCTCTGCTCCTTAATTCCTGTTCTCCTCATGTACGCTCACTGTCTGTATTTCCCTCATCTCTCCAAAAAACAGAACAAGAAACAAAAGAGAAAGTCCAAACAAATGCAAATTATGTGAAGTTAGGGCAAGTATATTAGAAGCAAGATTAAAAAATCAGACTTCAGTGAGAGTATGTAGTTACAGCTGTAGGTACATTGGCCAGAAAGTGGGGCTTTTGAGTCACTTCTTCCTTGTATTTTAAGAACTGAAAATAATATGTATACTGTATCTCATGTATTGAGTGAATGGTGGTCCACTAATGCTGAGCATCCTAACCTCTAATTATTGCAAGTGTAGTTCGTAGGGATGTTTTTATGCACATTCAGAATAACCACACAGTCCTGCAGGCTTCAAAAGATGGCTTCTTTGTATTCATGTGCAGCTCACACGTTCTGCACGTGTCTGAAATGAAATTAAAGAGAATTCAAGGACCAAAGCCTAACATGAAAGAAAATTGAAAAGGGAACCTGTCTCTCCAAATTAACTTTGCTCTCCAATTTTTAATTTTCTTGGAAGCAGTTTCACTCTTCTCCCTGCTTAGCAACTCGTTGTCACAGGGCAGAGCAGTGTACTCTATACTAAGCAAATAATTAGAAATAAAAATGGGAACATACGCCACAGAGGGAAGCACTTTTTATATTTCCACGTTTTTGCAAAGGACATATTTTGATTTTAGGCAAGAGTGGCAGATTACAGCCAAGTATAGAATGAGTTAAGAAAAAATGCATTTTATCAGTGAAACTAAAATACTAAAGATGAACTAAAAGTTGAATTTAAGGTAAAATAGAGATGAAGTGTCCTGTAAGACACCGTTTCAGAGTTGGGCAAACAGAGTACTGAACTATCCCTGAACCTGCTAAAAAGCTTTAGTGCACATCTTAGCCTCAAATGTCCACATTCCTTCCCATTAGAGCACTGTAAAAGGGGTAGAGTTCAGCCCTAAGACTTTTGCCAAATACTCAGTGGCAGTGGTCTGCAAGCTGCCTTGTGATGCATTGCAGTCTCTCTGCAGCTATTCCTTCACTGCCCTCCTTGGAAAGCTGGTAAACCAGTCAGAAGTTCCAGGTGATCTCAATCTTTCAAGCAAGCCAATGAGCTTGGCTTCTTTACAGCTTGCATATAGGGAAAACATTCATCAACTACACCTTGATTAGACCAGCTGACAGTGAAGAGGTCAAAGAGTAGTTACAAGTGAATTTCTGCTTTATCACCTTTTGTGTGAGCTGTTGGCTGCTTGCTCGGTGTCACTGAGATTTGGTTGGAAGGGCAGTAACAGAGAGATGCTGCAACGGGCGGTGTCTATCTTTGCAGACATCAGCTATGAAAATCACTGGAGAGCTGCACTTAGAGTTACAAGCAGCCCATGGCTACAGTGGTAATAAATTCACCTTTCTGTTCTTTTGTTCCTGAGCCTCTGAGGCACGCACAGTGTGTTGTAACTTCAATAAGCTGCAGTGGCTTTTACAAAACATGCTCCTTGCCTTATGCCTTCCTCAGAACTACTGATGCACGAAGCCTGTTCTTTTTAAAATATGAGAGTAAAAATCCAGAGTTTGCTCCTGCAGATCTCATCCTGAGCACTTGGGGATGTTTTTTAGCTATTACCTCCATTTCATTCTCTCTTTCTGCCTGAATAATATAAGTGTTTATCTCCTGCTTTGTTACAACTGCCACATATAGTTTTGTTTCTGATGCTGCAGAAATAAGGTAGTTACAAAATATGTGGGAAGAATAAATATTTGTATTTATTTGTTTTCTAGAGATTTCCTCTCTACTTTGAAATGTGAATGCTCATGTTAAAGGTCCCTTTTCTTGGCTGTTGAAAACTAATACGTGGATAAAACTGCATTACAGCAGTTGGCTTTCACCTAGAATCCCAGTATCTAATTACCAAAGAATGCAAGACATTACGATTCTATTTTATGCACACGTACTAAGAAGTATAACATAAGCTAAGAAAGACCATGCAAGATCTGACCAAAGGCCCATTTGCTGAGGATCATGTTTCCAACAGTGAGCATCAGCTTAGGGAAACAGGAAAGAAGAGGAGGACAAGGACATAGTGATGGTTACCAGAGAGGCTTGACAAATTCTCTCCTCGTCTCAGCTGGAATACATCCCTGCTGTAAAGATTAAGAAAAGCAAAGGCTTAGATGTATGTTTCTTTGGTTATCTTGCTGAAGCTCAGTGAGAGAATACTGTTGTGCATTTTTTAAGATAGGAGAATTTAGAAGGAAGAAATAATACAAGTGCACAGGAAGCTGGACATTAGGGCTGTATATATAGCAACTCTTGTCTTAGAGGTTGGGTTTTTTTTCAGTTGCTTGGTTTTTAACTTAATAACATCAGAGATGTCAGTTGCACTCTGGAGTTGTATTTTCAGATCCTAACTTATTGATAATAGTTGACACTGGACCAGAATGTCCTTTGTAGGAGGTTGCACACTCATTCAGGCAGCAATGTCAAAGGCTGCTTTTTACAGCGGTGTCTCACTCTCCAGCTTTCCCTATTAACTGATAGGGGTTTGTTTCTTAAACAAGTTACAGAACTGTAGGCTCTTTTCTCCAGCTGTTAAATGTCAGTCCTCTGCCTCCTGACTCTCTATGAAGTGCCCAGTGATGAGAGCCTAGCCAGTCTGCAGATGATGCCAGAAAATTACTTTTCCTAATATTTTTTAACACATCATTATTTGAAAGGAGTGCAGAAATTCACTGAGCAACAAACTGCCTCCTTGATGCAGAGATTTCTGTATAATTTAAGGTATTTTGCAGTATCACGTGGCTGCAATACAGAACTTCAGATCATATATCAGATGAGAGGAAATGTTATTTGTAATCTCAAAACTAAAATTGGCACTTACACTAATCCTTGAGTGCTCGAGGTTATGTCAGCAGTTAATGGGCACAGTTGGATGCTGCGATTAGCATTTGCTGCTTTTGTTACTTCTGATGTTGTAAATGCAGCTGCGGTAAATTCACGACAAATGAGTGCCATTTCTGAGATAGTCCTACAATTCTCTTGTCTGGCCATGTAAGACAGATAGACCAGGTACAGATTTTGCATCTAAATACCATATGTTACTGAGAATATGCTCAGAGAATGGTGAGGCTGTGGGTGCCCCATCCCTGGGGGTGCTCAAGGCCAGGTTGGATGGGGCCAGAGCAACCGGCCAACAGCAAGGGGTTGGGACTGGGTGGTCTCCAAGGTCCCATCCAACCCAAAGTGTTCTGTGGTTCTATATGATTAGCTGTAGTTCCTGCGTGACTCTGCCTGTGAGTACTCTGCTCGTGCTGCAGAGAGTATAAGGTGGTGCTGGGGCTCCTCATAGGCTCTTTTAAAATCAGGTCTTTGTAAGATGCCCCTGAGACACATGCAACTTCATATTTTAATTCCTCTGCAAAACTGAAAATCACATTCTCAGCACAGTAATGGAGCGCACCTCATCCAACATTGAATGACATGCTTTCTAAAAATCTATTTTTTTCATCACTTTTTGCTTTGAGTACAATAACGAACACTTACTGTATCAGAAAAAAGTTATGAATTTAATTTATTTTCTTCATGTTTTCCTGCAGATCCATTAACACTGATGGTAGTAGTTGAAGCTTTAAGCTTTTACGATCTCACTGCTATGATGTGGGGTATATGGGAAATGTGACAATCCCAGTCTGCTAGACTGCAGTTGCTGCTTCCATATAGGCTCCTAGGCTTTCTCCATGTCCATGTTCATAAATGTTCCATTTAAAGTACTTATTTCAGAATTTAGTCACATTTAGCTTGTTTCTATAAAGAAGCTTTATGTTTCCTTAAATAGTATATTCTTTAAAATTGTCTCTGTCAGCAGTAAGAAGTTGTGCATGGAAAATGAGATTTCCCTTTAATCTTGTCTTTTCCTGTTTTCATTTTACGTGTGAAAGCTGGAAGTCATGATGGCTTTTTTTCTGTACCTTCGTTAGAACTTCACTTAGTGCAGTCTGCTTAGTTTCTCATTGTTCATATGTAGCTTTGTCTGCTTAATTTTATACAGAAAAACAGTATATCTGTTAAAACCTCATACTGGAGATTATAAATCATTTTGTTAGCAATTTATGAAGTTCAGTAATATCCCCTTCTTACTGTTTTAATAAGATAATCATAAAGTCATAAGTTAGCTTCATTGGGAATACAAATAGTGTCAATACTATTTTTTAACAGCTGTTATGTGTGCAGCTGCTAATTTTAATGTGAAAAATGGATTGTAGTTTCTTCTAATTTCCTTCCCTGTTTTAGAGTTCACTGGGCTGGAAGCCTTGTTTTTGACCTTACACAGAAAACAAGAACTTGCAAATCCATACATCTCTCGTTCATTGCAACATACTGGCTTTGGAATAATTCCTTGTTCTCCCATTCCCTTTCTTCTTCTAGTCCCTAACTGCTTTTCATTTAGAACAAATATATTCTATCTTAAAGCATATGCTTTGTGTTTACTTTCTTTACTTTTTAACCAATAAATTCTACCAACTCTTTTGCTGTGTTAGATCTTCCACAGTAACGTCCATACATACACTGTATGACATCAGGGGCTCATACTTATTTCCAACCTTTTACTCCAACAGTGTTGCCTTCTTTCTCTGCCTGATTTTTGAATTTTGCAAATACATAGTTGGGCTTGATGCTTTGCTTTTTACTTACCTTCAGCATTATTGTTTATCGTCTTTAATTGTAATTAAAGTCTGTCTTATTTCTTAGCTAATGGTTTTCCTGGTCCTTGTGATACCTTCCAGAATTTAACATTAAGAAGCTATTAAACAAACTTGTGAGATCGGGCTATTAAAGATACTGAAGGCTCTGAAAAAATAAATATTTTTTTAATCCAAACTATTCAGCATGTATCATTTTTAATAGAGTTGAGAAGCTCACTGCCAGCAGCTGGTATGCTCTGCCTTCAGGTGAATTACTCTGTGTAGAAATGTGACTGAAAATACAGAACAGCCTATAAACTGGATGAGATTTCTCACTATTAACTGATGCTTATATGCTTAAGCTGAGGCTCAAATACTGGTGCTTGAAGGGGACAGACCATTTAGTAGGGCCTGCTGTGACAGGACAAGGGAAAATGGTTTCAAACTAAAAGAGGGGATATTTAAATAGGAGAAAAGGAAAAAGTGTTTTACGCTAAGGGTGGTGAAGCACTGGCACAGGTTGCCTAGATAGGTGGTGGATGTCCCATCCCTGGAGACACTCAAGGTCAGGCTGGATGGGGCTCTGAGCAACATCATCTATCTGTAGGTGTCTCTTTTCAGTGCAGAGGAATTGGACTGGGTGGCCTTTAAGGGTCCCTTCCAACTTAATTCTGTGATTCTGTACAACCATTATATGTTCTGCAAATACCACCAGAATTCTAAGAATTCTAAGAATTTAATTCTAAGAATTCTAAGAATTTAAGCTTTCTGTACAGTAATTTGTCAAAATGCTGATCAAACGAAACATTTTTGTTTCAAATTAAAAGCATGTTCCTCTGAGGTTTTCTGGAGGACTGCTATTGAATTTGTTAAAAAGCAAATTAAAAAAAAAAAAAAAAAAAAAGTACGGCTTTCAAATCTCTCCCATAAACTTCAGGGTGTGTATACTGCAGCTTTTAGTTACAAAAGTGGAAGACAGAATCTCTGACTTCCTTCTATCTGCTTGTGAAACATCAGAAAGGGCAAAAAATATAGGCGGGAACTGAGGTCTCTGATAATAATGGAGGAAGGTTTCTCAAAACATCTAGGAATTGCAGTGTGCTTCTGGAGGTGTCTCATACTGAGAAAAGCCTACAAATCTGATACACTGGAGGATAAGCAAGAAGTTGTACAATATCTGATCACACACTAAAGCTGTGCTTGAGATAAAACGATTTTTCAGCAAGTCAATTCATTGTGTCTGGAAATCTTTACTACCTGAGCCACCTCCACAGTAAATACTCCTTTTTCTATGATCTTGATCTATGTCATTCTTTCTTACAGTATTTTCTGTGACGTGGCTGCTAACCTGGCAGCTGACAAGAGAAATATGAACCAGATTTAGGCTGTATTGTCAATCTTCAATACTTTCTTAACTGAAGAACCATTGAAAAAATTTCATCTGTCATGTCAACTTCAAAAAAAAAAACCTCTGTCTAATATATATTTTGAGTAAGAAAAATCTGTGTGATCAGTGCAGCGAAGATGCATAGAATCCTTAATTTTATCCTCCCTCACTTCTATGGGTTACCATACACTAAGTTAGATGCTTAAGTAAAAGCAGAATTAAATGCACTATTTAAGTACAGACATACAGTTATATATAAAAACCAGAATTCAGTATGAATAAGCCTTTAAAGATACATCATTTATCTATGAACAAAATATATATATAATTAGACTTAAAAATCCATTTTTTTAGAAGTATTAGTACCTATTCAACATAAGTATTTTTTTTATTCCCCTGGTTTCATGGTAGAAGATGGTTTCTGAGATATTGCAGTTAATATTCTCTAAGAGAAGTTTTCAGAGTTAAACTGCAAAAGAGAAATATCCTGATCTGCTGTACTGATGAACTATGTGAATGATCACTTCTTTTAGAAATTCAGATTAATCATATTGTGTAGATTAAATGTGGACTTTGAAAGTACTTTCTGGTGACTTTCTAAAACAAACCTTCCAGAACAAGCGACTGGTGCCAGATTTATAATTCTGTAATTTACAAAGGAAATTTGTGAGACTAATGCAAGTAGCAATAATTAATTTTACCACTTCCAGAATATTGCATATTTGGATTAAAATATGCAGATCAGCTCAGAATTGCATGAGAAATTCAGACTTTACCAACATTTGTGAATGTTGAATTTAATTGCTGCTTCATGCAGCAACAAGTAAGCAAAGTGTGTAACACTGTGTTAAGAGTCAAGTGGGTTATTTTACCCTGCGTGTAATACATATGTCTTGGAGAGAATCAACAAAGGTTTTCTTGACGTTGTTTTTCTTTTCACTAAATCTGGATCCTTATACTTCTCTAAATTGGACTCCCAAAAGTGATATTATCAGACTCATGAGCTGCTTTTGCAAATATAACTACTAAGCACTTGGGATATCTTTACATGAAAATAAACCATGTGTGCAGATCAGGACAGGGCTTGCCTTGTAGATGGTAGAGTCCATCCCCACCAGAACTTTACAAACTTGCTAGTTTTTTATTTGTCACTCTGCTAATGGTGACATACAACAAGCTTGCTTGTTTTTTTCCTCCAAGAGCTTTCAATGTTGTTTTTGTTGATGTTGTTTTTTGCACCTTCATTGTGTTACATGTGTGTATGTGTTTTTGTGTGCAAAGTTTTGTGTGGAGAATGCTACCATCTATATCAGAGGATGTTCAAATGGTTTTAATTCTCTAAACTAGATCTGAAGAAGAGTGATCTGCCTTCATGGCTCGGAGGTAACTTAGATAGTCCAGCTTGTGTCCCAAGAGTAGTGTAGCCTTAGTTTTTCCTGGAATAATATGCTCTACATCTCTGCTAGATGCTCTGAAGTTTGCATCTGTCTTAGAAATCCAGCCCCTTTGTAGAGGAAAACAACTCAGTGTTAGATAGCCTCTTGGGAAGCTAGCAATCCTTCCCAGCTGTTTGTGAGCCTATCTCAGTTCTTACTTCCAGAAGAGAGTTCACATTCTTATTGTTCTTGGGTTAGATTCAGCAAAAAATGTAAAATTCTGTGTTTACAGAAACTGCAGTCTGTGTTTACAAAAAATCAAAATCAAAATGTAATGAACAGGTGATGGCACTGGGAAGGAGAAGAGGTGAATTCTGATGGTCTCTGGGCAGTGACTCTGGACTTGCCTTACATAGCTCTCTTTTGATTATTTTGTTGATCAGTGCAGCCACCATTAATGATCAGAAAAGTATATTGTTGGATTAGCCAGTTATGGCGTTGTAAAAGTATAGAGAGAGGTGTGCCAATTATTGCACAGAAACCATGAGGAGTTTCAGTGTTAGCAATCAACCTGCGCTAGAATAAAGAATTTGTAAATTAATGTTATTAGTCATCGAGTTTATATGATAATAACAAATATATAATAAGCTAAACAGGGAAAGACCTGCAGTGTGATGGAGAGAACTGCTGCAAAGAAAAATGCTGAGGATTGTGAGGACGCCAACTGCTTTATTCTGTCTTATACGTGCATTCCCCATAAAGATTTTTCAGCCAAATTACATAAAATTACATCAACTGCATTAGAAGTAATTATATGGATTGACTTTAAAGTACTTAGGAATGAGCAAAGAGAGACTGGGTAGGTAGAGTGCTGTAGCCGGGGCTTTACCTCCAGCTGTTTTCGAACCAATTAGATGTGAGCAATTAGAACTGTTTTCTGTTTAAATCCTTCCTTAATATAAATGTATGGATTTACTAAATGGACTTCCACAGAAATCCAGCTACTTTCCATGGAAGTTTTCATCACCCAAATGAAATATCTTACTTTACAATTGTGGGAATTCAGAAGAAGTCCAAATAATTTCAATTGAAAAGTGTTTTTATGGTGTCTTTTGTTTGGTACTGTTTGGGTACCTCATCAGCACACATTCTGTTCCTGAGATGGTTGTTGTTTCTCCCAGGATGTCCCATAGGCATCCTCATAAGTTATCTCATTCTCTGGCCTTCAGTAGATTTGTAGGAGCACAGCAGGACTGTTTTCCAAATGAGAATATTTTGGATTGAGGGCCAAAACCTGAACATTTTAGGAGTATGAGGAAAAAAAACAGTTCTGGTAAACTACCTCTTTTGAAGAAGGGGTGCAGATTACAACCACTGTGAAACAATGTGAGTTTATACTCTTTAATTTGCATTTCGTTTACCGATATGCTATTGTTTGTGATTTTTCTGAGTGGTTTCAAAAGTCCACTCTTAAAGGTGTTTAGAGGGGTGGAAACATGGGGCTGCTGGTGGCTTCCTTAATATTACAAAGTCCTTATAGTAATGAAAGCTGCTTCTAGAACTTTTCTTCAGTGAATGTCATACAACATTCACTTTCTAAGATGCTATGCTGATAGCCCAGATCCATATTGCTTAAAGCCAATGTGCATACTAGTATTATGTTTGATACCATCTCTTCAAAGATACCGGGATAGCCGATAGGAAAAGTGAGACACAGGAAATCTTTGAGTTGTCCAAGCATGAGCCTAAAGGCAGTAACAGAATGGTTGATATTTCTCTCCTGTATGAATACAGGTCCAGATGTAATACTGTTTTGTGTGTTGAGTCTTGTGGTAATACAGTAATAAGAAAAATTTACCAGAAAAGTCAATATTTACCACTGATGTAATTGCTCTGGCTCTTACAAGAGAGTTTCACCTGCTGTGGAAAAAAAAAAAGGAGTCTTGTAATGTCCCTTAGGGAGATTTCCTGATATAGTCAACCATAAATCCCTGGTCTTTTCCTTTGGAGAGCTTCTGCCTTTGAAATCTCTGTTTGTTTCTAGCTTAGCCAACAGTGACTGAAACATAAAAGCAGAGAAACATGATGTACTCCTACCACATCCATGGGAGGATGTATTGTCTCTTTTAGCACCTCTAGATCTGGGGAGCAATGAGGTGAGATGGGTAGTTGATACCAGGATCATAACAGCATACACTCAGACTGTTGGTCCTTTACAGTCACAAGTGGTACCTGAAGTTGTCCTAGTATCTTCAAAAAAACAGACATTAATTCTAATGCAACTGAAAACAATGACAGCTGATTGCTGTTTATGTGTATACTGCATTCTCTCCTAAGTCTCTTTACATTGTTTCTAAGTTTGAAAATTCAGTCATATTTAAATTGCTTGCATCAGTATAGTAAATAAAAAGGCAATTACTGAGCAATCTGCTTTCTAACACAGTAAGTGATTTATGGTTGCAGTAGGCAATGTATTTAAGCCCTGTTTGTGAAATTAAAAATATTATGGCTGGAAAATCTAGCATAAGCTCAAAAGAAGCTGTAAAACTTCCAAATAATTAATGGGTAACATCAAGAAAATTGTGGTTAATGTTTTAAAAAACAGAGTAAGTAAATCTATTCAAAGCTAAAAAAAAGGATTTAGTTTGTTTAATATTCTGGATTCCAAAGTATGCATAGGAAAGAATACAGTGTTCAATATTCTGTACCTGTTTCCAGGGAAAATAATAGAGGAACCATTTGCAAATCTAGCCATAGCTAAACATTCACACAAATGGCAGATTTTTCATTATGCTTTGTAAACAAGATGGAGTTAAAGCATGGAAAGAGGAGGCCGCAGACTAGGGCGGTAGATAAGGGTGGTAAGATAACCCCTCTGCCTCTTTTATTTGCGTCAGAGCTTTGGAAAACCAGGTTGAATGAGGTCAGCCTGATCTACAGGTAGGCAATCCTGTCCATGGCAGGGGGGTTGGAACCGGATAATCTTTAAGGCCTCTTCTACCAAACCCAAGAAGGGATCAGGGTGTTCCTCACCTCTCTGAGACTCTCCCTTTCATCTCCATCCCAACTCTACCCCTTTTCTCTGTCCCTTTTGTTTTCTTTCCAGAAGTCGCCCAGCCTTTTATTCCTGGGGTGGAGAAGATCCTTTTTACCTTCACTTCAAAAGAGTCTTGATCTGGCTTTGTTTGTTTATAAGGCACTGGTCCTTGGTCTTGCAAAAACGTTATCAGAAAGAAGAGTTCTGTGAGGATTTTATTTCCAAGCCCAAAGAAGTGCTTTCTCATATTTTCCTTGTTTCCCCACAGATTTTCACTCTCAGTTCATGGTCTGTTGTGGCAATGACAGCAGAAGAGGGCTTCTTGACCTCGAGGTTAAAGCATAAGATTGACAACCAGGCATCGTGGGTTCTTCTTAACTCCACCATTTACATTTGCATTGCTTATCAATTATTATTTTTTTGTGTGTGTTTTTTTTCTCTAGGTTCTACTGGTATGGTATTATAGACTACTTTGGTCCTTTATATGGTGTTGTTTGTAAAATGAGGTGTGATGTAGCAAGGAGTAATGGAGCATGATAATAAGAACGTTGTGAAATTCCATGAGAGCTGTGTTCAGCAATTCCCATTTACTAAAGCATCCCTGCTGAGTTCACTGGGTCTTGAAGCCAGGGAGAGTTTTAATGAGTAATGTGTGAAAACAGGCTCTTTGACTATCGCTTAATTTTGAGGTATATTTTGTGACTTCAGTGAAAGCTGTGCATGTCCAACAATTGCCGTGTCAGCCCATTTTCATTTGTAAAGCACTTTGAGATCTGCTGGGGAACCAGACTATTCTACAAGCTTTAGTATGCACTGCCATGAGTGAGCTGATTTTGTGTTTGCATATAACTAATGATTGTGAGCACGATGGTTAGCAATGTATTTTTGGAACAGAGATCCTGCGCTAAGTATAATTCAGCATTTTAAAATTTTTGATTATTTTCACACATTTAGTTAATTATGTGGAATTTTCAAGAAGCCGTCTGTGACTTCAGGAAGATACAAGAGCCTTAAGTCTTTTTACTTGATTTGACTTGGGGTCCTAAGTCCTTTAATAGTAATAATACGTGATAGTACAGTCCATGTGCTTTTCAGGTAAAAATGAGTGAAGTTCGGAAGTATAACTAACAGTTCTATAGTGAGTTGAGTTTTAGTGCCAAGAACAGGGATTTCACTTTGTGTATCGAGACTGGAATGTATTATTCAAAGTGACATAACTTACTCTATAAATGTTTTTAATAATTTATAGGTAAACAAACGTATAAAACAACTTTATTAACAGGCCTCTTAAATTATTCAGTACTTGAAGTCAGATTTTTGGAGTGCCTTCTTTAATAGAGGTTGCTATATAATATTTTCCTTCAAAGAGTTCCACAAATAAATTTCCTTTTTAGAAGCTGGATGCAATGTTTTCAATACATCTTATGCCGAAGGCGTGTTTCCTCCTTCTCCATAGCGGCCATCAACTCTCACTGTTTGGAGGCATGTGTTTTCACATTTCCAACTCTTGAACAGCCTTGGTTTTCTTTTCGGTATAACCAGATCTATAAACTTCCTAGGTTTGTAAATCTTACTTGAGGCTAAATATATATCCCTGTAATGTATTTTACCTTAAATTATTGATATGTATGTTCAATTGTAACTATCGCAATGAAGTTTTCGTCTGAGAATTATTGAATGGTATTCAAGAAATGCTAAAATGCCTTTTGTGTAAGAAATTTAGATATTAAATAGTGAGATGAATTTCTAGAGTATTCTTTGTATTTTTACTTGCTGGGAAGATTTGTTTCATGTCTCTGATGAAGGTTGTTGGGGTGTAGCTCTCATCAATGGGGCAGTGTTTCACTGCATTTAGCATGTTGTATTTATTCTGCTATAGTCCTTAGAAGGCTGTTACAAAAGTCATAGAATCACAGAATGTCTCAGACTGGAAGGGAGAGACTCAGAGATCAGTCCATTCAATCTGCCTGTCACGATCAGGGTTATCAACCACTAGATAACACTGCACAGGATCCCATGCAGTCTGGCCTCGAGTGCCTCCAGGGATGGGGCATCCAGTAAGGCATTGTAAAACTACTGAGTAAAAAGAGTCTAGGTGTCTCTAGGAGTTCATACAACTGTAAATAGATAAGGACATCCAAGATCCAAAGGCAGTGTTGAGGTAACACTGGCCAACGTGACACAGTGGGTGCCCAACTACATCAGGTATTCCTGTTTGTAGAACAGTGGAAAATATAATGATTGGAAGAGCAGTGAAAATAGCATACAGCTCTTTCTCAGTCATTCCTTCTAAGTGTTAGGAGATCCCTGAAAGAAAGTGTGAAAGCCCATCTGAATGTTTGACAGGTTGATGTCAAGTACCCAGGATCATGTGTGAATCTGAGGTAGAGGAATACTCTAGATGCTGCATGAAGTATCCAGGTGACTGTCTAGAGTGCTAACTGCAGTTATGATTAACGCAGAGATTGAAGTCTTCCTTGTGGGGCTGAAGTCTGATGCACTGAGGAGAGGGATGTGGGAGGGGAAGCCCAGTTTGACCATCCCCATGTGGATGCTGTTTGCACACAGTGGTCCAGAGGGACACGGTTGCTTTTGTTGAGGCAATAGGGTGGCAGAGGATTTCAAGGCCATAGGAATGTCACACAGTCACAAATGTGACATGCTGAAAGCGTGTATGGAAACTATCTCCAAGTCAATTTCTTCAAGACTTCCCCAGTGCCCACTGGGCATGCTGGAAGTGTTACATGTGTTATATGACTGAATGTGAGAGGCATACACGCACATAGATCTTTCTCAGTTTTGATCCCGTTTATTTGTCTGCTTTTTACTGGCTTTTTCCTATAAACTCTTTGATGCAATTTCTTTTTTAATGCTGTGAAAACATTGGGCCTTTCAAACTGTAAAGGCTTTAATAAACATTTTACAGTCGTGGCTCATATTTGAGTTTGATAACAACACTGAAGGGAACAAATTTAAAATGAGTCATCAAATGTGAACACGAGTTACGTTAACCTGACATAACCCTATTCCAGTGTCACTACTGGCATTGACTCCAACCTTACATTTTGTCCTTGTAGAGAGCTGACATACAGATCACTTCTGCAAGCTGCAGTTTGAAGATAATACTATGAAATTTTGACAGGGCTGTTCTGATTCATTGCTTGTCATGTTTTTGGTCACAGAAAGGCACTTTAAAACATGCATCTATCTGCAGCACGTTCTGAGCAATAAATAAATAATATTAACATGTAATTATTGTTTAGGCTTTTAATAAGTAAAATTAAATCTAGCTTTTCCTAATAAATAATCTAAAATTATTTATAACATGCAAAATTCACTTTCACTTATTTCTCTCTTGCATGTCAACTTTTACTGCATAAAAATCAATGCTGAGTGAAGTTCAAAATGTATTTCAATTCATCGTATTACGGAATTGCAAAGTGTACAGTGTTAGCAATCAACAGGAGCTAGATAAGAAAAAATACAACACTATTACTTCACATATCTCAAAGTTTTTAAATGAGCTCTGTAAAAATTGTTTTATCTGTTATTTGTACTATATTTTAATTAATTTGTCTAAATAATTAAAATGTAGCTTTTAACAATAGGATGGTAATGAAAAGCAAATGGAAAAAAATGCAATGTATTCATGAATACGAGGAAAAGAAAAATATAAAGATAAGAATTACTTCATTTAGGTTTTGATTGAAAATAATGAAGTAAATAATTTTATTCTGATTCCTTCAGGTTTACCAGCAGGCTCATTTCCCTTGTGGGTTTTCTTGTTTTTGCTGTTCAAAAGCTCAAAGATTTTCAGCTTGAGTATGATTCATATTGTACCATTTTGTATTTCTCCCTTCAGATTTTTTATCCTGTATAACCAAGACATTAAAACTGAGATAAAAACTCAGAAGAGATGGACAGAAATGTTCAGCAATTCCGGAGAAAAGGATTTAAAAGCTTAGCAAAAGGCAAACCTTTCCTACAGGTTGTTTTGACAACTGAAAATGCTACTGAAAAGATATAATTCAATCTGACACACTGTGAGATTCATCCACTGTGTAACTTCATCCATAATGATGGGCATATGTGTCAACCAAAGTATGTTTATTCTTAAAATTATTCAGATTTCTGAACGGGCTTTTCCAAAACAGTCAGATTTTGTTATTGTGATTCAATTAACTCTACTGCATTAGTTAATGCAAAAAGGCCACCCTGCTGTACATTCAGTTTCTGTCATGTGTGTTGCTCTATGCTGCAGGAATAAGTTAAGCAGGAAGGAAAAACAACCATTTCTGAAATCTGAGTTAAAAAAAAACACCAAACCTTCTGGGCCTTATGAGAAACCTTTTGTTAAAGAACACAGCTTATTGCTTTGATGTTAGATCACTAGACTTCACAACATTGTGGTAGAATCTTCCAACCAGAAGGAATTGGTTTCATTTTATCTTTTGCACAAATGTTACCAGTATTTGGCAGACTCTACAGGAGGGCCGTGATAGTGGCCTCTAAAAAGTCATCTGTACCTTGTGTCTCTGAATGGCCTCTTGAATATGACAAGTGTCACATTAAACTATAAAGAACTTCAGAGAAATTTAACTAGCTTTAAAAATACATTTTTGTTGCAATTAATTTTTGACTGTGAATGGAATCTACAGCTGTGGCTTTCTTTTCTCTTTCAGAGCTTCCAGTGGCTCTATGTCTGTATGTACACGTTAAGTGTACTACATAGTATGTGTTGTGTGTTTGTATACCAACCTACATGATCAATGAAAAAGCAATTTGTTCTGAAATCAATATTAATTATGACAAAGTAGAGACAGGGCAAGACAAACATGTATGTCATTTCATCAATTAATGTAATTCATGTTAAATTAGAATCTTTCTTATATTTTTCACACTCCAGAAAAGAGTCTTTTTTGAGTGTAATTAATCTGTATCTTAGGGAACACAGCATAGAGTAGCTTTTGTTAGTCACAGATCTTTGCTTAATTATGTCAACAGCTGCTTCTAGATTCCTTCCCAGAACTTCAGTTCTCTTGCAGAATTTCACCCTTTGATGACCAAAGGGATTTCTTAGAAGGAGCAGACACGAGTCCAAGTTCCATATGTAAGAGCTCAGGATGTGAGGCCATATGCCAGCAGGCTCTCAGATCCCTGCAGGATTGAGCTCTGTGTGACCATGATTCATGGTAGGAGCTACTACGTTTGGTTATCATTACATGTTAATGGACTTCATACAGTTTTGACAAGCTAAGTACTTTCTTGTGGTGCTGTAGTAAGACATTACTGTAAATTTGAGGATGAAATCTCTAAGAAAGAGCCAATTTCTCATAAGCAATACAAATGTAACTTTCTCTTGTGACAGTTCTCAGAATATTCAGCTAGATTTTAAACATTGTTTTGGCACTAACACTGTAATTCTGTATGAGTACAGTCCTGACTGCATCTGTACGAGTACACAGTGTTTTAGTAAGTCTTAAATTATCATCGTGGCTCTTGATGCTCTTTTTCTCTTTGGGCAAAGTGGCCATAGTTTAGACATCAGCTCAAACCGTGTGCCATTGCCATTCAACACCTCAAGCAAAGACAACATATATAAGTGTTATGGACATGCTTCAGGTGGTCTACAAGTCATAAAATAGTCCCTGGCCCAGCATCTAGGGTAGATATAGCCACAGGGTCCTTTCCTACAGACACTGGTTTGCATGAGTCATTTTCAGTGGCGGCAGTTGGACTGTTTAGTTAGATTTGAATGCTTTTCTATGGCTATAATCTTCTCCTAATAAGAAAATAGTAACATTGTTTATGAGTCCAGTTCTGAATTTGAGGTTTAAATCAATATTTATCTCATGGAGGGAGGAAAAAAAGAAAGCAAGCAGGCTTGGCCAGAAAGCTTCCTTCTGTGTCTTTGTGTTTCTTGTTGTTTGGCTGTTAGTTTTTTGTTTCAATATCACATCCAGTTATTTTGGTCGCTGTTCTCATTATTTCCCCCTTTGCTGTTATTTTTTTTTTTTTTTCACTTTTCAGATTTCTGTTCAATCATTGATGTATTGTTCTTTTAAAACAATTGCTTGTCGGAGCGCCTCACATTTAAGAAACAACCAGAAAATCTTGACCTGGAAGATAACTTTTATTCTTAAGAACATTTCGATCTGTTTCAAAGCATGGTTCTTTACAAAATCCAATTAATTTTCCCAGTGTGATTCCTTTTAGACAAAGTAAGTGAAGAGAACAGAATAATCTTCTTACTTATTGACCAGAAGCTGACTGTTTCTCATCCTTTTGCTAACATTTGCTAATGTTTTGGGTTGCGAATGCTACAGCGGATGTTTATTTGCTTGTGAGTATTTCTAACAGATTTAGTTTCATCATTTTATAAAACAGTTTAAATGTCAGAGGATACTTGAATATGTATGAACTCAATTTTTACTATCAATATTAGCTTGCAGATTACTTTGAAAAGCATTACTGCTTATCAAGATCATTATCATGCTGTCTTTCTAGATACTGTATATCTTATCTCACCTATACTTTCTTCCTCTTCCTTCTCCAGTGTTCATTTCCTTCTCCATTATATTATATCATAATTTCTAATGATTTGCAAAAGGATGGATTTAAAGTGTGTCTCTAGCACAGTGTCTATCGTATTGGTTAAGCCTTGCTATCTTTTATTATTTAAATCTGAACAGTTTTTTTCCTCAGGACTAAATCACCTGAGTTCTTTAATGGACCTTTTATAAATACTACAGCTCTTCCATGACTGTCTTTGAGATAAAGCTGCTGTTAATTCAGTGGTTTTATAGTAGGCTTGATTATTCTGTGTTTAATTAAGAGTGGATTCCAAAGAAATAAAAGAAAAAAAGCAGAAATGTGAAGAATCATAAAAATCAGCACTGATCAAAAATATCTTCAGTACAAGTTTGCGCAGAGCCAGGTGTGAGATACACCAGAGAACTGCAATGTCCTTTTGAGATCTTGCTCAGGTATAGCTATGCCCTGGGTCGCCAAACTTTGTCTTGACACCAAATTCATTTGCTTGTTCTGTGGCTTGTACTTTTGCCTTTTGTCACCTTTACTGTAGTTCTGCTCAGATTCCATTTTATATTTCCTGGCATTCCTTCTAAAATATTCTTTTTTTAATTTTGATTGTGTTGAGACTCATTGCAACCATTTAAGCCCATTGGTAATCCAAAGCATTTATGGAAGGTGCTTTATCCATGCATACATAGTTCTACTACTTCATTTGTAATCATGACCTTTGTTCCATGTCATAGTCTAAGCAAGAACTAGTTCCTTTACAGGTTTTTTGTTTGTTTGTTGCTTTTTGTGTATGTGTGTATGTAAATGTGCAATCTTATGCTTTCAGATATCTTGATGTATTGCTTCTGTTTATTGTTTCTATCCTTATGTCTAACTAGTTCAAATTCTCTATTACTCTTCATTTATTTTTTTTCCCCACTGTCTTATAAGAGGGCTCTGTTTTGCCTTTTTATTATTACTTCTAATGAGAAAGTAGAAGCTGGTTGATGACTTTTCAGCAGATAAGTTTTTATTAGAAAATGTCAGTTGCACAGAATTGGTTTTCTGAAAACTGTGTGAAGGCAACTGGAAATTAGGAATAATATTGTTGCATATGGGAGTCGGAGTTTAGGGCTCTGAATTCCCTTATTCCCAGACTCCTTTTCTATGCTCAGTGCAATCTGTTCCTGCCGACCATGCAATTCAAGTGGCATCAGCAGTTTCAGTATGAAGCCTAACAGTAGGAAAAGCAGAGGGTTTCATTTTTGTAGTTTAGTTTCAGCTCCAATTTGAGAGAATTTTGCATCCAAGCTTTTCAATTTTTCTTATGATGGATGCTTCTGACTCTGCAGAACTCTCTATCCTGATATAATATACAATTACACATGGGCTGAGCAGAGTTAAGCAGTTTCTCTTCTCTCCAATCCAGTGAGACAGAGCATGTGCTGCACTAGCTGCTGATGGAGGGCTCTTCTGACCAAGGCACTGGAATTTATATCCTACATTACTTCTGAACATCTAGTAGCAGGGAATGCTTCTGCTGTATATAACCTCTGTGCCTCAGCCCCTGCTCAGCCACACTCTTGTATCGCTTCTGTTCTGCACTATTCTCACTGACTGCTATTCAGAAATCTCTGCTTCAATTTCTTTGCCTTCTTTCCCATACATTTGTGATTCACCAGCTTACAGCTCAGCTTCTTTCCCCTGCTCTGTCTGTTGGTTCTTCCCTTAAAGTGTATCCCAGTAGACTGTGTCTGCTTCCAAAGGGCTTCCTAAAGCCGTGCAAACCTGTATCTCTTCTGGACACATCAACTTGAGAGTCTGTCATCCCAGACAGAGCTGCTTTGGCAGAAGGATGACAGGCTCAACTGTTGTTCCAGCACTCCCATTTGTGCCTAGTATCTCTGGCCCCAGCTCACAACTGGCTTTTCTAATTGTCATAATGAATTACATTAGTTTCAATTCTGAACGTAACACAAAAGATGTACTAAAGTCCTATTTACTCTGAGCTGAATTTAAGTTTAACAGACACTGTCTCTGATTCTCACCATCATCTCTCTATCCAGAGCTTCCCTCTCTTGTAATGAATTACCCCTCCATTACTGAGAGTTTCCTAAGTGCTTACCCTGCATACCACTAGAACTGTTCACTGGCATGCTTTAAATGCTGTATAGCCCATTGAACCAAATTTTGGCTCAGCACAGTATAAACAATGGATGTAGAGCCATATCAGCTCCTGCCATCCCACAGCATTGTGCCTAGATTTGCTGTCAGAGATGAAAGAAGGAAGAGAAGAACCAGGCAACATGCAGCAGCATGGGCTGACAGTAATGAGTTACAGGTTGTTGCACCTGCTGTGCACAAAAAAAAAAAAAAAAAAAAAAAAAACTCTTAAAATATTATTTCATTATAAAGGTGGCCTTTGTTCAGATTGCACGGTGACTGAGTGTTTGCTCAGAGTTCAGACTGTCAGATCCACATGGCATGTGCCTGGGGACAGATTGATTCCTGGGTGCTCAGAAGGTGCCAGCAGCACAAACTGATCTCTGTCAAAAGATGCTATTGTTTTCAGCCCCTCTCCCAAAATTTTTCTGACCTGGAATGTGTGGCTGAGCCTCAGCTGGAGTTCCACTGATTGGCACCTGTCACGTGTTGACCCAATATATCTCACAAGTATTAAAAGGCCTTGGTTTTCTAGCCTCTCTAAGGGTTGCAAGTCCTCCTTCAACACAGCAATTCTCTGCTGCCTATTTTTGTCTTTACAGATTAGAGAACAGGTCCTAGATGTCCAAAGGAGAAGGTATCAAGTGAGTGAGAGTTCAAATCAAGTTTCATAGTGGTTCTAAATGCCTGTACTGTCTGCTTCTTCTAGACCTAGTTTTCTCTCCTCTTGCCATTGCAACAGTGCTGCATCTCATTGCACAGCCTCAGCTGATGCTTATTTCCTACTTCTGAAGCTCTCACAAACACAGATTATTATGGAGAGGAGATAGATGATTTGATAGGACAAGAATGAATGTCTAAATTAAAAAAGGGGAGATCTAGATTGGATGTCAAGGGAAAATTTTTCACTGAGAGGGTGATGAGGCGCTGGCACTGCTGCCCAGAGAAGTTGTGGGTGCCCCATTCCTGGAGGTACTCAAGACCAGATTGGGTTAGGCCCTGGGCAGCCTGATCCAGTGAATTGCAACCCTTACCATGACAGGGGGTTGGAGCTCAATGATCTCTGAGGTCCCTTCCAATCCAAGATATTCTCATTCTCTTCAGAGAGGAGTAAGATTTTTTTTTTTTTCCAACAACCAGCTATGCATCTCTGCTCAACTACATAAATCCTCTGAATTTTCTTCTGCTTTTTATTTTTTTAAATCCACAGATTTTTCTTTCGTATGGTTTAACATCGGGTGGGCAGCACTCTCCTTGCAAGACACAATGGCATAATGAAATTTGCAGAGCAGTAATTGCGTGATGAAAACATTTGTCTTTTTAGCCATGGTGTGGCTGAGGGATGGAGAGAGTAGAGGTCATATAGAATAACAGAATTGTTTGAGTTTGAAGGGATGTTCACAGGTCATCTAGTCCAACTCTGCTGCAATGACCAGAGTCATCTATAGCGAGACTAGGATTCTCAGGGCCTGTCCAGCCTGACCTTGAATGTCTCCAGGGACAGGGCATCCACATCACTGGGCAGCTTATGCCAGTGCTTCACTACCCTTATCATAAAAAAAACTTTGTTATATCCAGTCTAAGTCTTCCCTTTTCTGATTTGAAGCCATTTCTCCTTGTTCTATCACAACAGACCCTGCTACACAGTCTGTTCCCTTCTTTCTCACAGTCCCCCTTTAGATACTGAAAGGCCGCTCTAAGGTCTCTGCGCAGCCTCCTCTTCCCAAAGCTGAACAACCCCAGCTCTCTCAGCCTGTCCTCATAGGAGAGGTGTCTGCCCTCCTACCAATCACTGTCCCTCCATATCACCAGAAACATGGTATGCTTTTTTCCCTCCACAGCAGGGTCAGTTCACTCCTTTACTAACCCAAGATCTGCTTTTCTAGCACTGTCCCAAGAAGCCAGCACGGCAGTAACATCCAGAAATGAGGTAAATCGCATCATTTATGAACTGATTCTTCTGGGAAATAAGTCATTCTCAGCTGGATTGTGCTGGCTGCCTACATTGATGGTTTGTTAAGCTGTTATCTTAGGATGTGTTTGTTTATCAGGAAGGAACAAGGAAACGTGTATGAGCAGGCAGGGTTTTTATTCTGCAGTAAGGAGATTTTGTCACATGAAAATTATTTTTTTTAATCAATTCTGAAGGTTAACATAATGATTCTGCCTTTAAAAAGCTACATGTGATTTATATGATCATCTTTAAATTCACGTAACTGAACTTTAAGTGTGCTCAGCTTATATCTACAGAGGAAAGTTCCCACACCCCATGGGGAGTATGAGTAGTCCAAGTCCAAAAGACAGCTCATCCAGGGCAAACAGTGGGTGCCCCACAGCAGCAAGGTGCAATAACAGTATGGAGGCACTGCTGTGATGGCAGCCACAGCACTTTTCAGGGCAGACGAGCCTTGAGAAGGGGGTGTTGCACTGACTCACCAGTCTCCATGACACTGCAGAAACAGAGGCAAGAGATGATGGTGGGAGGGAGGTGGGCTCATTAGCTCTACTGTCAAGACTGATAACAAAACTTTTAAGTCAGCAGAAGCAATTTAGAAGCAAAAGGCATTAGATTTCACAGCTAACTCTCCAAGGAGTCCAGCTCCCAGTACAGCTGTCTCCTCCAAAACATTCAGAACCTTCAGAAGAGCAGTGATAACTGGTAAACAGTGCAAGACGCTTTCAGGAAGCTCCCATGTTTTCCTGTAGACACAAAAGATTTGCATTGCTGCCTTGTACTGGGGCCTTCCAGGAGCTATTGACACTCAGCTCTTACTTCCTGTATGGAAACAGCTAGTGGGATTTACAGGAAACCTCTTTCAATGAAAGATATAGTTGGTTCATGTTATGGATGGGGCCCTAAGCAACCTCATCTAGTGCCTGATTTAGTGTTCAGCAGACTTGCCTGTGGCAGAGGGCTGGAACTAGATGATCTTTGAGGTTCCTTCCATACCAAGCTGTTCTATGATTTTAGTGTGGTAGCTCTGTTAGAATTAAGAATTGAGGAATTACAGGAAGAGTGTGCTATGGTTTGAATATATGACTGACTTTTGATCCAAGTCAGTATATGACAAATCAATCTGCTGCAAGTACTGTTGTCCATACCGACTTTAAAACCACAGCAACACTGAATTCTTAGTTGCAGTGCGGGGAATTTCTATTGTTTGTACATGAGAAATAATTAATAACCTGGCAAAGGCTTAAATAATGTTATGTTATGGATAATGAATGTCATTCATAATATTGATACCTTTCATCAAGAAGTGTGGAAGGAAAAATAATACAAACAAATCAAAGCATAAAAGAAAAATCGTAGGAAGGTTGTACTAGGTCATGGCTGGCAGATGTTATGTCACCTTGTTCTGCGCTTGTGTGCATACTCCCTTATTTAGTTGAATGCCTTATTTAGTTGAATGGAATAAAAATTCTTCTTGACAGGAAAGAACCCTGGAGGATCCAGGATCCTCTGTACCAGTCAAGACAAGAAGCAAAGAAATTGTAGAGGACTTTAGGGGAAATCTGTGTATTTTCCTTTGCTGCTTGTAAAATATAAGAAGCAGTTGTGAACATAGGGAGCGTCAGAAGTTATTTGTGTGAGTGGTGTTTGACTTATGTGTGCGTGTAAATTTAGGAATGAGACTTGGACCCATCTCTCCCCACTTCTGCCACAGCTGTGTACAGGATCTCTAGGTTTGTAGTCCTTGTCTTCAGTGTGGGGCCAATAACAGAGAGGAACACAGGGACCTGTGATATATGTTAGATCAGGCTGTGTCTGCATGCTTGCTCAGTGCCATTTTGGTGCAGAAGCCTATTAATTGTTTATTTTTCTGCTAAAATTTTCTTCCATCCTCCTTTCAAGATAGTGCTCTCCACTGTATGTGTGCATAGTATGACATCATGCTGTAAGATAAAAAGGGAATAAGGCTGTTAAAATTGTGAAGACACTGTGGAAGTTTCCATATGAATTATGCTAGAGTTCAGAAGATATGACAGAAGAGAAATTTAAGACTATACAATTGCAGTCATTTTTTTTGTAATTATTCCATTTCAGTAAGGAAACAATAACGATCCAGCAGCCCTCTTCTCTACACAAATAATGTTCCATTTACTTTAGAAACTAAACAGCCAGGCAAAACTTTTGCCAAGGTTCATGAAGGTATTCTAAAGCCTTTTTTAATACAGGTTTCCATTAGATGTAATGACTTATCATTTAGCTAATTGTACAAAAAGCTCTCTAGACACATCTCTTCAAGACCTAATTTTAGCAATAATATATTATTTTTACATCAGTTCCTAGAGTACAAAAGCTTTTTTCTTGCTAATGTCCCAGTCCATGTGAAGTCAGAAACTTATCTAGGCAATGAAGGCATTTGGTGGCACTCTGATCAGTCTCAACAAATGCATTGATTTTCTTCTCTATCACTGGACATTTCTTTGCCTTTCTTGATGTGCCAAATGAACTGAAGAAATTAAAATTATGAAATACAAGATCAGGAATGGGCTGGTATAATTCTATCAATGATTTAAAGTAAATGTTCTGACATAAACAGTTTCAAATTTTCTTGCCACATTGCAACTTAAAATAGGAAATATATTTCCAAGTAGAATTTCAAACATCTTGCTGTAGCTAGGTTTTCAAAACAACATTTTCTATAAAATGTTTTATTTGTTGTGTTTTCCCATTTTACTTTGTTGGGGCACTACAACTCTATTACCTTATACTTGCTTTGTCTTCAATTGGTTTTGCTTCTTGTTCCTATTCGCTCTGTCAAATCAGTCTGACAACAATGCTGTACAAATGTGTGGCCAAAATCCTTGTTTAGATGAATCCTTATTTAGATGTGCAAGTTTGTTGGGGTTTTTTGTTTGTTTGTTTGTTTTGTTTGTTTCTTAATCCTGTTAATTATATTTGACCTCTCGTCTATTCTGAATGCAAGTATTAGTTGTGTATGCTCCTGAAATTTTGGATGGCAACTCAAAATAGGAGTATGAGAGGCAATTTCTTACACTCCCAAATATTGTTTAGTCCAAGTGTTCCACAGTAGACATTTTAAGGAGAAACTTAGTCCTCCTAAATTTGTTAAAGTAATTCTTACTGTGTTTTGATATCATGTGTATCTAGGTGAAAACAAACTGCATTGTAAGCTTGTAAATCCTGGTGGAAAGACTGAGAAGGGATTGTGTCATAGCCTGTAAGTATCTAATGGGCAAGTGCCAAGTGGATGGGACAGGACAAGGGGTACCACTCTTTTCAGTGGTACCCAGGGACAGGACAAGGGGCAATGGGCACAAACTGGAACACAGGATGTTCCTTACAAGGAACATTTCTTTCCTTTGAGGCTGACATAGCACTGGAACAGGCTGCCCAGAGAGGTTGTGGAGCCTCCTTCTTTGGAGACATTCCAAACCAACCTATGCAACCTGCTGTAGGGAACTTGCTTTAGCAGAGGCTGAACTCAGTGATCTCCAGAGGTCCTTTTCAACCTCTGTGATTCTGTGAAATGCAACCTATCTCCAGTGTGAAATCCTGAAGGAAGTTCTCAAGTTTGAGACTGCATTTAGGAGGCACATTTCCAAAGTCAACAATGGGAGCAAAGAGGATATTAGCTCCGTATTTGCCCTTTGTGGTTTAATATGCACTCTGGGTCATAATGCTGCTCCTGCACAACACCTTCACTATTAAGGACGGACGGAGGAACCCATCAAGAAAAAACACTTACATAACACTTAGAAAAAAGAAGCTGAAATCTCACAACAGATATTTCAAAATTCAATATTTCAATAAAAGTTTAAAGTAGAGGTAGAGTGAAACTCTAATAAATAGTTGTTTCTTGACTAAATGAGTACTCTAGAATTATGCAGCTTTATGCAACTCACATACAGCAGAAATACATCGTGCTGACTTCTTAGAATAAAGAGCTAAATGAAATTAAACTACTTGAAAAAAAGCAGATAGAAACTGATCTGGGAAACATGACAGAATCAATTTAACATCATGGTAAATAAAAATTTGAAAGTAAAGTTGGTCTAAAACTAAAATTGTATATTACAAAAGCAAGCAATTAAAAAAGCTTCTAGAGATGGTAGTGACATTTTGTGAGGAAAACACCAAAAGATTTTTTTCTGTAATACCTCATGAAAAAAATGAACAGTGGAACCCATAGTTCATTTTTCATGGGTGAAAGAAGGAAATCGGCATCCAAGGAGAATCAGTAAGAAAGAAGATTGATAAAAGTTTATTCATCTCCAAAACTAAACAAACATTCTCCCCGCAAATCTAAGATTTGAAAATATGAAAGAAACCTCGTGAAAAGATGGAGAAATACAATTGCCATGGGTAAAATGGTGGATCCAAAATGCTTGGAAATGTAAAATCATGGGGAAGATAAATGAGAAAAGGAAAGAGAAACACTCAGTGCTACAAAGGGCAAAGTAAAATGCTGACTAGAGACTACATTTTATTTAATTAAAATAACTATTCACAAACTGGAGATTAGGCTGAATGAAACAACTTTGTTTTAGTAGTAGCAGGATGACTGGATGGTGGCATTGGGAATATGGTAATCTCTGGATCGTGTACAAATTCAAGCAATTATTTATATGTGTAGGGGAAAGGGTGAAAGACCTGGATGTGAGAAAGAGAAGAAAGTAAATATTAAGAAAATTATTGGTTTTAGGATACTCAACAAAGCAAAACACTTGGTACATTATGGGAAAAAAAAAGCTAAAAGTCATATAGGAAAACATTAAAATGCGATACATGATCAGAGAACAACTGAGGAATCCTTGAAAATAGAGAAAGATTTGCAAGAAGTGTAATGTGGAATGGCAGACATTCAGAAAACACTGAAAGAAAAATGTAACATGAGGCTTTATATATGTGTTTTATTTATTTTCAAGTGTGGAAGAATGGAAAGAGGGGGGTTTCTAATTCCAAGCCACAGCTTCACATAAAAAGAGCAACAGACATTACCATCTTGGATGGGACCTACATTCCCACCAGTAAGTATCAGCATGGTGTGCGGAAGATATAGAGCTCTTTAAAGCAGTTCCTTTCAACTGAATAACTGTTCACTAAGGTATTATTTATGATAACAAACTATGAACCTAACAATAGTTTTTACTAGCAGCTAATTTACACAATATGGGCATTTATCTTCTCTTTTTGCTTAGTCTGAAGGCAGTTCAATGGGCTTTATGAAGGAATTATGTCAGGTATTGAATGTGGAAGGACCATGGGGCTTTCTTAAGGAAATATTGTAATGACAGCAAAAGCATAAAAGCAGGAAAAAAAATTAAATTAAATTAAATTAAAACAAAACTTTTCTCTGCAGGCTAATTTTAAGGTCAGTAGCTTATAAACCATTATCGAAGATGCTTTAATTCTTTTTAAATGAGAATGGAGTGTTTTAGAGTCTGAGACAGCAGCACTGACCATAATAGGGAAAAAGAAAGGTCTTTCCAGACCAGTATCTGGTCTTCAATTGGGTCTACATGTACAAGAGGGAATAGGCAGAGCAATTTATTTTATTTTTAGTAGTGTTTTATAGAGAAGATGTAATTGACCTAACTGAGTTAGAGGTGGTTGTGTTCTGCTGATTCTGCCATACTCCCTACTGGGATATCTTATTAAGTTTCCTTAATTCTCATATTTAAAAATATATTTTGTTTTTGAAATAACAAAGCAGAAGATTAAATGTAGCAAGTCTGCAAATGCTATATCCCATCCAGCTGGCTAGAGTTCCTATTTCTAGTCTGTCTGTATCCAGCTGTTGTTTCCTTCTCTTGCTGCAAGCCCAGAATTGTCTTTTTTTGCATGGTCACAGAACACAGAACAGCTCACACTGTCTGGTCATATTTCATAACACAACAGCACAACCCCCATAATACTAATACTTGGTTTGTGTAATGCAAATAGTGGTTTAAGTAATGCAAATACAGCATTAAATGGTCTGTCCCTGGCTCATTCTGTTTATCGGACTGTACTATATCATTTTGCTATCTCACCTTCTCTTCTGTTGTTCTCTAGAACAGATACTCTAAATAGCAGAATGGTTATAGGATCCTCCAGCTTTTTACCACGACAAATTTTGACTGAATAGGAACCGTAAGTTCTGAAACTGAAAGAATCAGCTGTACTTCTATATATCAACAAATGTCTTTGTTCCTGAGGTAGCTGAAATATTGAGGCAGCTGAAATGCAGACAGAAATATCTCTCTGCAGTGCTGCACAGCTCAGGGGCTGTCAGTCCCACCCAGCATTTCATCTGGCGGTGCCTGCAGCCTCACTTGTGCCATCTGCGTGATCAGGCTGCTCAAAAACAAAATGAATACATCCTGCTCGTCAGTTTTACTCTGAGGAGGATGCACTTCAAAGAGAAAATGTGATTTCATGATGTGTATTTAGAAGCTGTTGCACATGGCAGCATTTCTGATGGTAAAACAAATTCAGATTTTCCCAGCCACTCTTTTTGCTTCTTCCCACCACATACACCATTTATTACCCCTTCAGATTACTAATTCATCAGATAAATAAAAAGATTACAAAGAGGAAGGATAGAGGGGAAGGAAAGAGGGAAGAGGGAATGGAGAAAGGCTATATAACCCAAAAGAGGTTTTTAAAAAATGAATTTAATGCAAAAACAGTTGAGTAAGCATCACTGAAGGAGCAGTAGTGAGAGAGGATGGAGAACGGGAAGGCAGGAAGCTCCTGTGCTGCTGTAAGGAAGTTCAGAGGTGGGATTGGATTGCACTTTGAAACATTGCCAGGGGAATGGGCTCCAGGAGCAAGGAGGGCTTTGCTGTTTCCTTGCAACCTTGGAATTCTCTCCTGAGATATTGTGACACAGTCTCAGCAACTGGAGAAGCTCAGAGGCTTGGATAACAGAAAGGGCCTTGCATGTAACTCATTCTCCAGCCACTATAAAATTGTTCTTTAATGCTATTTGCTATGTATTTCTACTCTGGAGATAGCCAGGTCCTAACATAGGGTTTCCATTTAGTTCCTTTTGGAAATTTTTTAATGCAAAAGATCTTTCAATAGGATTTGCCTTATTTTTTCCTCTTATTATTTAGTCAAGTTTTGTCCTCTGTTGTTTTCCATTTTCAAATCAGGCCACGCTTGATTGTTACACATACAGACAAGCTGCACTGTCTAACATCTGATTTTTTTTTCATTAAAAAAAAAAATGAACGCTTTTATATCACACTTTCTCACGTTACCAATCTTCCATACCTCTGATAATGAAACATCTTTGTGCCCCAGATTGAATTGTATTTCTCATCTTTCTTCCAGAGCAAAGCTGGAAATTAAATACTGTTGTTCAATAAGCTCTTCACAAAAACAGGTGTTGAGTTTAAAATGCTGAAAACCTATGCTCTTTGTACTGAGCAAGTGATTTTGATGTGACTTGTATTTGATTCTTTACATTTCTGTTCTTGTGCCCATAATAGTAGCAAGAATGCAGAAAGCATCCTGTGTCCCTTCCATATCCACAGAGGCAGAGAGGGCCTTGATCCGTGAGTGCAGTCATGGTGGTTAACTTCAATCAAACCTATCTTTCCTAGAGAATTAGGAAGGTGGTTGCAAAAAAGCCCTTATATGAACTCTTTCTAAATGCTATGCTATCTGGAACACATTTCATTGTTCATATTGATTTGAAAAACAAAGCATCATGAGCACTGACCGATTGCATGGATGTCTTGCGATAGTTGCTTGCAGAGCTGAACAGAGTCACCTGGATATCCTCAGACCAACTTGTAATCACCAAGTTCAGCTTTAAGAAAGCCAATTAGAGAGCTGTGTTAGCCATACAGTAAAGCAGGAAAACCAGAGCACAATGAATCTACTGGTAGTATGAGAGCACATCTCTTACAAGCTGTGCCCCAGAGATCTGTCTTTGTCTTCACCATTCATGGAGACAGGCAAACAAGGTATGCTGAAGTGACACAGAATTGTCAAATTTGGGCCTCTGTAAATCAAAATTACATTCTCTGACTGGAGATCCTTTTCTGGAAATGCCTGGCCTCCAGCCTTCACAAATCAACACTAAAGAGAGTTAAATGTCATCACAGATTATATCTTGCATCAACAATTTTCCCTGTACACTATATCCCATATGTAGATGTTATTTCCTTCCATATGGGCAGGAAAAACCTGCCTCAGCTGCAGTGAGCAGAGACCTTAACTAAAACATCAGCTGAAGGAGGAGCCTCCAGCTGGTAGGAGATGAACTCCTACTATGCTCCAGCTACTCCTGGGACAGCAGAAATCTGTTCATGGCCATGGAATCAAATAATAATTTAAGAAAAAAATGTTCTGGCTTTTGTTAATTGGAAGCCATTCATAGAGGAATCAAAATCTGAGAACCAGACTTTGGATGGGCGATGGGGGAATTCATTGGTCAGCTGTCAAGTCAGATGTCAGAAAACACTAAACTTACTCTTCTTAAATAGTGCAGTCCCGAAAGTCAGCAAAGTTGATTCTTTCTCCTGGGGCCTTTGCTTCAGAATGTCCCTCTGGCTGCAATTTGTCTCTTCAAACCACCTTTCCATGTAGATGTGCTCTGAGATCATTACTACCTCAAGGAATCTAAAACATTCCTTTCTTCAGAACAGTAACCACGTGGCTGGAAAACAGGAGAGGAGAGAGTGGAAAAGTGTGTGGAAGGCTGGGAGATTCCTTCAGCATTTTCTGGAATTTTTGGAGAATAATCTCTGCTCGTGTGAAAAAAAAAATAGTATGATACTCAATTTCTCTAATTTTCTCTGCTTTTTTAGAGCTGTCATAGCACTATATTGACTGTTCTGAACAGTATGATTTCTTGGAAATTAAACATAACTGGATAGCTATTCAGTACTGTAAAATGCATCGATTGAAGTCCCAGTTATCATTTTTAGATGTAGAAGTAACATATAAATATTTATGCATTCCATAATATTAAAAAAAAAAAAACCAAAGAAAACCATTTGATTGTACTAAACCTAAACCTAGCAATTAATAGGCTTTAGCTGGCAGTCTTATTGTACCCTATCACAACTGTGAAAATGTGCCAGCAAAGAGTAACCCAGTATACTTCTGCATAAGACATAAAAAATATTAGCATAATGACATTTATTTTTTTCAAAGAATAATGGCCTTCCTTGAGCTATGCCAGTTAGAAATATTGTAGCCTGTGCAAGTGGAACAGAATGGAAATCAGATTATAGATTACTGTGATCTAAATCATTTAAGCATTCCCCTTTTCCTCCTCCTTTCCTCAGTCATACTGTGCTTCTCTTTCCTGAGTAAAGGTTATTCATTGGATAAATACTAGTTTTTTATCCTGAAAATCTTTTTGCTGTTTTTCTTCACTATTGCTTCTTTTCCTTGTGAGTTAGTGTTCGATATAATAGAGTATTTGAAGGGAAAATATTCAAATTGTACTATTAGGTGCTTTCAAACTGACATCTTTATTTAAAGCTATAATCAGGACCAAACCAAGAATGAAGGTAATCACATTTATTCATTCATTTTTATTAATTTTGCTATCAAAAATTTCCAGCTCTACTTAGCAGGCCACACTGGGCCTGTGTAATGGGTGCTCAGATGCCAGAAGTTTCAGACAACTATATAATAAGCTGTATGAAATAAAATATGAAAGTATTAACAGCAAGTTCTTTTTGTTTAAACAGTTATTGATATAAGAAACCCACAGTCCTTCCAGCAGTGAAAGTGTTGTAGAAACACTAAGTAGCACTGGTGTTTGTGAGAAAATGCTGAGTTTTACTTCTTTGGTTTAAAACTATTTCATCCACACCATATGCAAATCTATTTAGGAAACTGATCTCTAACTTAAATATTGGAGAAAACCTCATAGGATAGGTATGTATTTTCACCCTGATATTCCTTTGGTTAGGGTTTAGTTTTAGTCTAAAAATCGATAAACAATATCACAGCAAGTCTTCGTGAACCTTTGAAAAATGTCAGTTTTAAAGGTGTACTTAGAAAAACATGAAAAAAAAAATGTTGAAAAAAGTTTTTGGAGGCAAGTTGGGGGTCATATTATTTACTTCACTGAGTTGCTGCTTCAAACATTACGGACATGGTTGTGTGGGAAATGTTGGTGATAGGACTCAATGATCTTAGAGGTCTTTTCCAACCTTGGTGACTCTGTGATTAATTGCGGTCTTTATTTTTTTGAGTCACCTAAATGCGTCTCTGTAAGCAGTGAAAAAATCAGCTCTATTTGTTCAAAAAATATTTCCATCACTGTAAGTATCGTATTTCATTGCACATTATGGAGCCCAAATTTTCATTGGTTAAGATGAGCCAGCTGGAGTTTCTATTCTGCTAAATTCTAATGTAAGGGGAATTACTGTTTCCCACCACAGAAATTCTGGGAGCCTTCAGGCCACCTACAGGCAGGTTACGGCCAACCCCATTTGGCATTTTAATCACTGCCTGTGCTCAGGGAGAACCCTCTGCCTTACAGAGGGCACCTGGGCTCAGTTTCTGGCTCTCTCCTGGCACCCGTCAGATTGCCCTGATGAGAAGTATTGCACTGCAAAATCCAGGCTTAATCTGGCTGTACTGAAGACAATGCAGTTGGATAAATTGATTCATCCTATTAACTGTCTTTCCCATAAATGTATAATACCAGCTATCGGGAAGCATTAGTACTCTGCTGCTGTGAGAGGTGGGACACCCACGAGCCTTGTGTGGAGTAATATATTTGCACACTGCTGCTTATTAGCCATTTCTAAAAAAAGGGAAATGAGAATGCAATTATAATGGGATTACATGTGTTTTTTGTTTTTTTTTTTCTTGTTTTAACTTGTTCATGTAATAATCCTTGTTGGAGGGGCTGGAGGACAGCTGGATCTTCTACTGGAGCTTTCCCAGGTTATATCATAGTGAAAGCTATGACCATTTTCAGTGGATCTCATCAAAATAATTTAAACTTCCTATGCAATGACATACACATTTCATTTGATTATTTAATAAAAGACAGTAACTATTGTGAAAACTTGAATTATGGGTACATCACGACCTGCTGCCTCCAGCATTTAATCACCCTATTAATCCTGCTCTGGCTATGCACCCACTGGAAATACTCCCATGAAAAACAGAACTAAGTGAATGTTGTAGAAAATAAGTTTGGTGGTTCTTAACTTGAGAAAGTTTCTCATAAATCATTCATTACCACTGTAAGGCCTGAGTAAGGAGAGCAGCAAAGACTTTTGTTGTCTCTTCTTTTGAAATTTAATGAATAAACCACAATCCAAAACATTATTCTAATATCAGTTTCAGCAACTGGAAAAAAACTTTCAGTGATATTTATCACATTTCAGGATTTCTATGAAGCTTAAAATTCATAAATATTAAAATAGACTCTTATCACTTAAATGCAGTAGTTTCAACAAATATACCTGCTGTTTACCGCTTAAATAGTTCATTAATATTCAAAATCAGCTGCGTTGCAAAGAGGGAAGACAGTTATTTAGTATGATCAGAAGTATAAAAATATCTACTTATCACTCCCTTGGAAGTCTGCAGCCCCTTAACTCTTCCAGAGATACTTAAGTGCACTTTTCATTTCAAAAACTGCTTTGATAAACCTTTTTACTAGATGGTCTAGAGGTCTTTTCCAAACTTTATGATTCTATGTGAAATAGAGCTTTTCGACCACCTATACCCAGCGAGTTCCTGCTATGCAATGCTGTTCCCCACTAACGCCTCAACAGCCTGTTCAGGGATGAGCCCAAGGGTGCAACACTGCAATGCCAGCCCAATAGTTTGGGGGCCAGCTTTTAAGTCTTGCCAAAAAAAAGTCATGCTTAATTCCCTGTTCCCAGTAGAAACAACTACAGGAGGAGTTACCCTTCCACTGTGTAATTTATTAATAATTGAGATGATCTTCAAGTTATGTGATGAATGTTTCCGTTTGTTGACAGTCTTCATTAAGCAGGAAATCTTTTCAGTGTATTTAATATCAGATTACCTATTTCATAATTTTTTTGTCGGTAAATACACTTGGAGAGTGAGAAGCAGACAACCAGAATGTTAGCATTTAAGAAAAAAATAAATTGCTATATTCAGGGAGACCAGTATTTATTCTAGCATAGTTACAGTTATAAATAATGTAATGTAACTTTAGTTTTCCTCTCTTTCATTAACTTTTAATACACCTGCCAGAAAACTTGAATTACAGATAAGAAGATGAACTGCTGTTATTTGGTATGAAAGGCAGTTGTTTTAAAAAGGGAAAGCATGGAAGGATTTCATTTGAACTCTCTTGTTCTGTTTTCCCTTCCTTTGCACAGGGAGGAAATATCAAGTGAAGGCAGAAATGAGTCTTACTTATCAAGTATTGTGCAGTTTGTTTTCTGTTAGATTTTGTTCAAGGAAGCTTACCCAGAAGGGTTTTTATAATATATAGGTTTATGATAAACATTAGGCTGCAGATTAAATCTGCGCACTGCTCCTATGCAACAACAGGCAAGTTGGAAAGGACATAAAGAAAAAGGTAAGTCAGGCAGGAGCCTTTGTAGAGAATTTTGAAAAACAGGCAATAAGTCTTTCTGTGAATTAGTGTCTTGATGTTTTTAGCACCAGAAGTTTTTGGAAAATGAGCAGAATGAGTAATACTGGTTTTGTCCTGCTTCATGCTGACTATAGCAACTCCTTTTTCAGTTTTCGCAAGCATTGAATTCCAATGAAATACATTGCTGGTTACTCATTCTTCTTATAGCAAGCAGAAAAGTGTTGATCAATATTACAAATGCAGGAAAAAAAGCAGAAAGCAGCGTTCTGCTGACCCACAGAATGTGCTGTCCTCACAAGAATCCAATGGTAATTCTTACTGCTGTGGGAAGAGTTTTTCAGTCCGTTTATTTTTTTATTATTATTATTATTAATTTTATCTCAGAAGTAGTGCTGGTTTTGGAGATTTTCTCTTGATGCCCATAATCCAACACAAGCTCACTTACAGAAATGTAAGAGTCGTCAAGTGACAGTTGTTTCTCCACAGCAGAAGAGCGGAAGCTGCAAAGCTTCAACACCCCTGAAATGCTCTGTGCTGTTTTCTGGTTCTATTTTTTCTCCTGCACCTTGAGAAATACCATTAAATTCAATGGAATTCAATTGCTGCAAAGTCATCATGTGTATGGTTGGACTGGATGATCTTGGAGGTCTTTTCCAACCTTGGTAATTCTATGATTCTATGGTCTGCAGCAAAGACAGTGGAGAGTATTCTGTCTAGAACATTACTTTTTCAAGAGCTAACTATATTCCGAGGAGAGAATCTGAGGAACTGCTAGGAAAAAAGAAAAGACAGTTTTAAATGATTGGGCTTTAGCAGACTTCTTTTTGGCAATGCAAAGTGATTGTAACACAAATTAACGACTCATTTTGTGAGTGCCTCAGACCTCTGAAGGTGAGGTTTTGTCTCAGAACCAAATAACGATCCACTGCTGTGAGTTTGTCTTTGGAATCTGACACAACTGTCAGTTGACACAAATTAATCCATATAGAACTGAATTCAAGTTAATGAGTTTTAATTTTAACTTACCTATATCATCCATTTTATTGGAAAGTGTATGCTGTGCTGCATTTAGATACATCATGACTAACAACAATCATAGAATTGTCTGAGCTGGAAGGGACCCTTAAAGACCACGTAGTCCAACTCCCTGCAATGAACAGGGACACCTACAGTTCTATCAGGTGCTCAGAGACCCATCCAGCCTGATATTGGGTGTCTTCAGGTAAGGGATGTCCACCACATCTCTGGACAATAATGATTCATCTTGTATGCAAATCTATAGAGAGAAAATGTAGACTACACCTTTCAATTTCATTTTGTGCTCTGTTTGTGCCCTCTTTTACTTATTTGCAGCAGTAATAACATTAGCCAAGACCCCAATATTCATAATACTGTGTTTTTTTTTTTTTTAAAGAGCAATTATATTTTATGGTGTAGGGTGCGTTTGTGCCTGTCTGAGCCATGAGTGTACCTGAGTGACTACTGGGAGCTGTAGGACTCGGTGTGTGAAAGCAGAGGAGAAAGTGGTGAGGAGCCCCACATATATCTGCAGAGAAGATGGGGATCTGTATACTGAGGATATATTATATTCCAGTGGCAGTACCATGATCACCAGGTAGCAGCAGTGTAACGTGGCATATGGAGAGACAGAAGTGCAGCTCCTCTTTATGAAGAAGCCAGGAAACTCATTGGGATGAAGGCTAAAAAAGTACAGTTTTATTAGGAATGGCGTTTTTGAGTCATCAAAGAATACAGTGCTGAAGTTTAAAGAGCAGTTCAAATGCTGTGAAGCTTGGGAGATGTGGGACAGACAGCAGCTGCACTCCCTGTGGCATGTCTCGCGCTCTGGTAAAGCACTTACATGAAGGACTGCCTCTCTGATTCAGCACAGCAGTTCCTGTGGACTTATTACTTAACGCTAAACTAAGCTGCTTCTTTGATGTTATTGTTTGTGAGTCGCTGATCACATAAAAGTTTTAAACTCAGAAGTCCTGAGTGTGGCTGACGTCTGAGTTTCGGGATTTTTGGCAAATACAGGATTTTTTAATACATAGCCAAGTTCCATTAGCGACTCTTTTGATATATGAGTTAAACAAAAGGAGATCGTCTAAATGGAAATTTATTCATCATTATCAACTCAGAAATAGTAATTTTAAAAGAGGTCTCTCTGTTATCTTATACTACATACCAATTAAATTTCTTTCACAATGGCTCATTTGGTAATGCTTATTATTACTGATTTATTCAAATTACTTTGAAACTATATTAAAATCTTGACAAAATAGTTGAGAGTAAATATTTAGATAATATTGGCAGTTGGGTATTCTTGACAAAATAGTTGAGATTAAATATTTAGATGATATTGACAGTTGGGTATGTAATACTGCTCAAAGGTGGAATCTAGATAGAGGCACATGCTTGTGTGTATGCAGACTAGACATGGTCCTTTCCACTCTGCTCTCATTAGGTATGCATTCATCAACTAAAAACACAAGAAATCAACAGGACATGTGAAACATTTTATCTGTTCAGGGCCCTGTTCTGTTGTCATTCCTAAAGAGGCGTGGTTGACCACAAGGGACTGTTGGCCAAATGGGCAAAGTGTACACTGAGTAAAGGTTTTTGTGGCTGAGCAGTTCTTGGAATTAAAAAAGTGATGCTGCCAGACTAAGTTCTATGTCAGTTTGGGATTTATGTTGGTTTTTACATCTAAATCTTTATTTAGATAGATCCTTCCCATTGGTGGCACTTATCTGGTACTACTCTATCACATTGTTTATTAACAGATGATGTCTGAAAGAGTCCTTGCAGCATTTTAAAATTAAATCCTGATCTCTGATCTATTACTCAGTTTATTATTTAAATGTAATGGGATATTTGCCTAAGTAGTACAAGGCAATCAACTCAGGAACACAGCCTGTCTCTCTATTAGTTACATAGAAAATGGACACAACTCACAGTGTGTTCATCTTCTGTGAACGAAATCTTGGTTCGAAGTCATTGCATTTACAAGAGAGCAACTGCAAGGCTCTCTGAAACGCCAAACCTATGTAAACAACATTAGTAGAAGTAAAATCTGGGACCTGTGAGTTGTATTTCTTTAGACCACATCTTTCGAGGAAATGAAGGGCTTGAGGAAACCCACTTAATCACTGGCACTCCCAGAGGATGCATTATAATTTTCCCACATACTGCTGTCTGATAGAACTTGACAGCATCAACACTGCTGACGGCTGCAAAAAGAATTCTTGCATCCAGCCCAGGAACAGAAACTGTCACTGATTCAGGCTTGTCGAAAGAAAACCGCCAGAACTTTTCCTTTCCCACAGACACCCATTCAGCAAGATGCTGGGCTACCCTTTACTTTTTACACTGATTTACAGAGGAAATGAAAAGCCATTTCTCCTGTATAAAGATGATATTTAATCTGTCAGCTGATTCTGATGACACAGTTGTGGTTTAACATCCTGAGAACATTATCTCCTTCTATTAAAATTAATGTTTAGAGAGGAGAGTAATTTGTTCATTATCCACATGTTAGGTCTGGGGATATGCCTGTTAGCCACTTCCTTCCATAAATCATGTGTTTTTCTTCCCTTTTACCCTTGATAAATATAATTAATTTTACGTTGTTTTTTTCTTTCATACATCTCCAAAGTATTTGACTAGATCATCTAAAATCATAGCTGCAAAATTAAAAGTACACCATATTAGCATCAATGCACGTGACTTCTGGTGCTATTTTTTGTGTCATTCTGCCCCAGAAATCTCTGTTTTAAATGTAGTGATATCTGTTTTGGTGTTCTTCAAAGATGAGTCTTGAGAATTTCTTCTTACTTCCAGTGACAGTGGCAATAAAATTTCTAATCATCTTAAACTGTGCTGTGCAGAGAGAAAGAGAGAGCATGAATTACAGTGGCTCTTAAGAGAAAGAAAAATGTTAGATTTTTGGTGATAGATGAGTGGGTATTTTATTAATAATTTTTCCTAAAATCACTTTTGAATTATGCAGGCTGTCTCTTCCATTGAAATATCATCAAATATTTGGTAAGAGTACTTTTGAAACATACGGAGCGTAGACTCCAGAAAGTAGACTCTCAGCCATTAATGACTGATTTTCCTTTATTACCATATGAAATGTTTCTTCTTCTTAGAAGTCATGATATAGGTATAAATGAGAGAACTGCAGAACAACACATTCTAGAAGGGACTTGTGGAGATCATCTGGTTTGAGCCTCTGGCTAAAGTAGGGCTTGGATTAGATTATGCAAGAACATGGCAGGTCAGGTCTTGAGTTTTTTCCAGTAATGGAGATTTCACCACTTCTCTGGGTGACCTCTTTCAATATTTAATTGTTCTCAAAGTGACAATATTTCTCTTATACCTAGATGGAATTTCCCCCAAAGCAACTTGTGTCCTTCACCTCTTGTTCTGACACACAGCATATCATTGAAGAAATCACCTCCATCTTTTCTGCAATGACCTCTCTTCAAACATCAAGTTCTGTAGCCTCTAATCATCTTCATGACCCTCCTGTAGACTCCTTCCATTTCTTAAAGTATCTTTTGACCTCAGGGAAAAATGAAAATTGGATACAGTATTCCAGATGTGACCTAAGAAGTGCAGAATAGAGGTGGAATAATTGCATCCCAGTGCAAAACATTTCAGCAGAAGCAGGTTTTTCAGAAAAGTAATGCTAGAATCTGGTTTCCTGCTAAAATTTATTGGACTCAATGGTTTTCCTTTGATTTTTAAGTAGACATGATTAGAAGTAATATATTTATTTATCTGGCTGGGATTCATCTAGTTTTGCTTTGAGTATAATTGATAGAGCTGCTCAGATCCACTCATCCTGTCATTTATCACTTGCTTCCACCAGTGTTCCTTGCCCAATAGTTTTATCTTTTTATTTACATTTGAGATGCTGACCAAAGTGTTCTTTGGAAAGGATTTACTGGTTAATGCAAGCCTTTGTTGCTTGTCTGCATTTGTCCACTGATGATGATGCCATGTTTCAGAGAAATGTAAAAATGACTTGCATTTCTTCAGACAAGAGGGGAACACCAGCCTCTGCTAGCCCTTCAAGTCTTTGACCTCTGCTATGCCCTCCTGCTTTATCACCCATGTACTTCAGCATCTTCCAAATTTCCTGCTGCAACAGCCTGCCTCTGCCCCATTTGACAGCCCCGAGCTGGGCAAGATAAAATTGCAGACCATCCCATGACATGGTGAGAGCAGACACATTAGCATCTGCAATATGCTGAGGGGATTCATATCCACAAAAAAAGATATATAGGGCCACGGAGCCCTAATCGGTCTCTTTATTGCCCAGATACTTACACTGAATGCAAGGTGTTGCATTTCCTTAGGCACCTGTAAATACATTAAGGTAAAACTGAAGCTATTTCAAGCCATTTCTTTGCTTCTTCCCTTGTAGGTTACACAGTATTTGCAAAGACTTTTCATTGGTGGTGGTGTTGGTTTTAATTAAGACATTAAAATAATAAAAGTGAGATTTTAAAAACTTAATTGTCTGTGGATTAGCCACTGTCTTAAGACTATTTTTTCAAAGGCATGCAGCATTCATAGAAGCACCAATATTAGGCACAGATTTTAAAATGTTGGGGAATGGTTCAAAGCTCAAGGAAGGAAGATTTAGGTTAGATGTCAGGGGGAAGTTCTTTACCATGAGAGTAGTGATGTGCTGGATCAGGCTGTTCAGAGAGGTTGTGGATGCCCCGTCCCTGGAGGTGTTCAAGGACAGGTTGGATGGGGCCCTGGGCAGCCTGGTCTAGTACCAAATCTGAGGTCTGTGGCTCTGCCTGTGGCAGCGGGGTTGGAGTTTGATCCTTGGGGTCCCTTCCAGCCTAAGCCATTCTATGATTCTATGATCATAGTATATTTTTTTCTCTCAAAAGACTAGGGTCTTAAAAAATTTGATCTTTTGGAGTAGTTGACCTTCAAAGTTCCTCTCAACCCAAGCAGTTCTGTGATTCCATGAAAAATATTTTTGCAGTGTTTGGCACTTACATAGAAATCCATGGTACTGCTTGATTTACGCATTGCAGCTACCTAGTTAAATGATCCAAAATGCAAATCTGGTTTTCTCTTCCATAAAACACATTAAACTATCTGAAAGTTCATTAAAAACTTCAAAAATTATTGCTATGCTTCAGTCACCATTTGATTTGGATCACCCTTATGCTACTTCAATTTCTGGACAGAAAGAGAGGGGAAAAATGGGTGCTGTAAAATAAATATTATATTTTTAAATGAATCATCATGAAAAGGGATATTTGGAGCTATTCACAGCAAATTTTTCTTTAACAAAGCCAGTGCTCTGGGCAGATAGACTATTATCATCCTTTCTGCTTGTAACTATAGATAAATACAGAACATTTGAAGATTTTACCTTTGTTTCTCTTTGCACTGAGACTGATATTCTTGGTTAAAGCTTTAAATTATTTATTTCATTTGATTAACGCAATAACCATGGACTGGACTAGATCATTTTTTTTCATACAAAAGATGGTATTGTATCCTATTTCTATAGCTGCATTACCACAGAGTTCTACTTGCAAACAACTTGCTTGAAAAAAAAAAAAAAGGGTCTTGCTTTTTTTCTCTTCATGGAATATTTGCAGTCAGAATAGTGTTTATGAATTTGTTCCTACTTTATATGGTTCGATGAACAGATTTTGTGATTGCTGTCTAGTTCTGTACTGTTTGCCAACTGATGACAGAAGGTATTCGGGCAATTATATGAAATTCACTATTTCATTTTGATGGCAGGTCAAACGCTTGTCTCAGTATTGTCTTTTCCTCACTAAGCTCATTAAAGAACTGAATTAATCCTCGTTTAATTTACACCCATCTTCAGAGGCAGCTCAGGAGTTCTCAGAAGGATAGGAAAGATTCAATCCTGTTGTCCCTTGGATATGGAACCAGGGGACTTCCATGCTGCTCCAGCTGTGGGATGGGAAAGGACTAGAGATAAGAATGGGACCAAGTTAAAAACTGCTATTCTGGCTGCTATTAAGGGAGGATTAAATTTGTCTGTATGAGGGAGAAGGGCCACTGCTTAGAGCTGTAGTTCCTGTGCTTCAGATCTTGGTTCTTCCTTTATTTTGGGAGTGCAGTGAGGGATGGGGCAGATGAAGAGGCAAAAACCTGGAACTGGCTAAACCTAGCAAAAATGAACCTCAAGCACTGGGGCAGTGAGAACTCAGCTCTCTACCAAAATCAAGGAACACTTGGTGGTAGGGAGATGGGCTTTTCATTGCAATCTTCTTGCTCAGGGATCCACCAGCCATTTACAGACATTTTCAGTGTGTGCTGCGTAAGTGAAGACAGGCAGAAATGGCAGGTGGAAGCACATTTTTCAAGAGAGCAGATGGGAAACAGGCTCAGCATGACTTATTGTGCATAAATATATTGTTAGTTTCCTGCTGTTGTTATAAGCAAATGAATGATGTAACCCTTCCCCCTTTCAGTCAAGTTGTTTTTTGTGCAGACACAGTATTTCTGAAAATCCTGTATGGGAACTGGAGAAGACTGAGGGTCTAATCTGTGCACAGGGAGTGCTGTGCTTATGGCCATTGGCTGTGTTTTGTTGTTAGAAGGAAAACTCTCAGTACTAGACCAAAACCACTGCAGAAACATGATTTAAAAATCTGATGCCCTGTAAGCTTGAGCTCTTGATTCAGTCATATTCAGAAAATTTGATGAATTTTATATCAGTATGGCACTATCTGAGCCTGAGTTGTAACTTTATGCCAGATCAAGTATCATCTGTCCTCCTACATCAGGCATAAAGCCAACAACACCACATAACAGCAGCAGGAAATCTGTAACACACATACTAGCCAGTTGGTTGGAAAGGTAAGAGTATACCCACTCTCAATCCATAATCAAATTTGCTTCCTGGTGGTTGTGTAGACATCATGAGATTGTGACTCCTGGCTTTGTGTTCCTCTCTTGGATTTAGTTTTTGTCACAATTTATGCTGGATTCGTGTGTCGTATGATTGAAGTACATTTATAGGGAACCTAGACAAGCACTCACATAAAATATTACCCAAAACACTAGTTACATAAAACATCCTCTGAGCTCATTATATCAGACGCATTTCATTTAGCAATATGTAGTTATATCTTTGTCGCCTAATAGAAGTTACAGATTTACAGATTTACAGAGTTACAGATACCAAATAAGTATGCCTGGGGAAAGTTGATCATGATTTTCTCTTTTTTTGCCACTGAAGTTCTACTGGGATGTCAGAGAGTCAGAGGAGGTCCAAACAGTAGAACTTAATTGAAAGAAATATTGACTAGATGTCTGGCAAAGCTGCAGCATTAGGAAATCTTCAAGCTATAAATACCAAAGAGACAAAGGGTGTCCAGAAAAATCCATTTTTTTTAATGAAGGCGTACTGTGTGTGAACAGGGTTTTCTGCTCTTCGACCAGTTCTGTGCCTAATCCTGTTTCTATCTACATGACTCTTTTATAGTCTATCTGTGTCTTACACGTGAGAAGAAGAATTATTCCTAAAGGACACATTTGTTTCTCTAATTCCCAGTGTGAAGCCAGGTTTGCACTTAACTTTCCACTGTGCTTTTATGCATTTAATTGCACTGTGAAATCCAATACTTTGTGTTTGTTTGAATTAATAAAATAAGTCTCCTCAATGAGCCTTTTTTGCTTTGGTTCGATCACAGCATGTGTATGATTTAAAAGTTGCACCACCCACGTTGTCCAAAATTTTGCAATGCACAGATGCTCAGTAAATTGCATACCTCCATCTGTGGCAATATAATTAGCTGGAAGAAGGCTTGTGTTTGGATTTAATGTATTGTATTTTGATTCAGCTTGAAACTGTTTTAATTCCTCTGAATTATGGGGGTGGGAGTTCTGCCATTTAATATAGTCTGCTCTTAAATTTAAAATATTTCTCAGTTTAAACTGAGAAAGAAATTGATCCCATTTTAAGTAGCAAGAACTGCAGTGCCCAAATCCAGTAATTCTTCAAAGGCTTCGTACATTCATATACATATGTAATGGCTGTGTTCTGTTTTCATATGGGTAAAGCATATGAAAATGATACGACTATAGTAAATATCTGTTATTTACATTTCTAGAAAGGAAATGGCTGGATATTTCCTATTATAATTATAATTCTTAGATTTTCAGTATCAATTCTTATTTGAATTCTTCAAGGACTTCTAACAAACTGAGTAATGAAGTTGTGTAAGAAGCCTGCAAAATTGTTTCTGCAGGGGACAGGGGACAAAGGGACTGCGATTTGCCTAATTTGCAAAAGCAATAGAAAATTCAAGCATCTTGTTCCACAACGTTATTTTAGTCTCTTAAATAACATTCATATGAGAATGGTAATACCAAAAAATACCAAAATAAATGGTATTTTAAAGAAAAATCTTCACAGGAAACTCTTATTGTAGTTGTTTAGGTGGAGTGGGACAGAATAAAGCAATCTTTTTCTAGAAACACTGGTCCTGAGATTTTGGCATACCATTTTTGTTGTTCTACTTCCCTAAACAAATAGATGTGTGCTGTAAAAAATCTTGAAAACTGGTGCCCCAGCTGGCACCATACAAAAAGTATGATCAAACTACTGTTCATTTTTTCCAAAAATACACTTTTCCTCCTAGATCAACCTGCAAATTCAAATATCTATCTGATCCTCATCAAAGAAGCATGCATTGCACTTATTATAAAGGAAAACATTCAAGTCTTTATAAGCACTTCTGCTCCATATTGTCTTTGGTGAAACTCATTATGTGGAAGAGTGTAATACTCAGCCAACTGCTGTATGAGTTTGCAAGACAGCCAAAAAATGCACAAACAACAGCTCATGTTATCTGTCTGTCACTGTTCTTCAAACTGGATGCTAGTAGGCATAGAGGAACAAACAAAAAACCTGAAATATTGATCTGTGAGTCTCATCATTAAACTAACTTATTAGGATGAAATACCCTTAGAGTTGATGGCAGTATATAGAATACTGGAAACAGGCAATATTGCCTCCGGCAGCTCAAACTATATCATCTCAAACTCCTCTGATCTTCAGGGAACTTGTTAGTGAAGTCACTGGAGTACTCCCAACTATTCCTGTGTTCCCATCCTTCTCCCTGCTGCACTTTCCACCTTCCCTACAGTGAAGAATCCTCAGTAAACTTCACAAAGACACTTATCTTTCTTTCATCTTCCTTGTAAACAATTCCTTGTCAATCTTTCAGTTCCTGTGGTTGCTGAGAAGCAAGAGGACAAATATATTGTCAAAAAGATGCTTTTACCTTTTGCAGAAAAGTATCTCTTATATTTCTGTCTACGGTTCCTATAAATGTGTAGAATATTTTCATATTTTTTTCCCTTTTGTCTTTGCCCGTCCTCAATTTTAATGCCTGCTCTCAGATATATTAAGAGTTTTGTCAGATAAACACCTCCATCTCTAGAGGTGTTCAAGGCCAGGTTGGGTGGGGCCCTGGGCAGCCTGGTCTGGTATTAAATGTGGAGGCTGGTGGTCCTGCATGTAGGGGGGGGGGGTTGGAGATTCATGATCCTTGAAGTCCCTTCCAACCCAGGCCATTCTATGATTCTAAGAGTTCAATCCTCATGATTGAGTTTTCAAAAGCTAGAAACTGTTCAGAAACATTTAGAAAAAGTTTAGAGATTGAATTCCAAGTGACTGATTTAATACAGTGCAGGTACTGCAAGAACCAAAGCACAGAATGTGCATCTTACCTTAGAGGCACTCTTAGACCCTTAACTGATTTTATTTTCTGTTTGACAATATCACATATATTACCTGACTGTTGGTATCTAAGTATTTCATATTTAGTCAAGTTGTAACAGATAGATCACTCAGGTCAATGTTTAAAAATCTCTTCAGAGAGGTTTTGGCACTAAAACAGTCAATAAATTCACTTTGGTTGAAACACTGTTCTTGTATAATCATAGAATACCTTACCTTAAAAGAGACCTTTGGAGATCACCTAGTCCATATTCCTGCTTAAAGCTCTTCACATAAAAATGACATCAGCTTGCTCAGGGCCTTGCCCAGTGGTTTCACAGATCTCCACAGGTGGAGTTTATACAGCCAGTAGAGCAGAATACATTAACTACATTGTTTTTTTCCCCTTACATTTAACTAGAATTTTCCCTTCCTCGTTGATTCTTATCCTATCACTATGTACCTCCGAAAAGCGTTTGGTGCTGACTTCTCCATACTCACTTAGTAAGTAGTTGAAGAAAGCAATTAAATCTTTTCCTCAGACCAAACTAACCCACCTTCCTTAACCCTTCCTAGCATATTATGTTCTCCTGCCCTCAGCCAGGAACTCTTCAGTTTATTAGTGACCTGCATTGGACAGTATTCTCTTGAAACTTCATAGCAAGGATTAACCACTTACTTTGAGCCATACCCTTAATAATACTGCCCAGTATATAGTTAGCTTTCATCACTGGAAGGACTTAAATTTGAGTCCTGACTGTTCTATTTGATTCTTCTTTGATTTCCATTACCAGAAGCTGAGAATGGTGGTAGTCAGTTTTCATAATTTATGAAAAGCTGATGGTGGCAATGAGAGTGTTTATGATGAGTGGTGCAGGTTGCTGGTTTTCAGATATTTCAGGTATGGTTTTGTGGTAAGGTTACTCATCTGCTTGTAACACAGAGTGGAAATTTCCTATTTCAAATGTTTAGACATTTCACAAGTATCCAGATCTTTTCTCTGGATACACAGCATTGCTGAGCTGCAAGTAGCTGCATTGCAAGATGCCCATTTGCAAGATCTGGGCAAGTAGTCTTTTTAGTTTGAATGTGTCACCCAGTATTTTTAAAGATATAGCGTTAAACCAAGTTCAGTAATCTCATTCAGTACTACAAATTGTCTTTTAAATTTGTTTGGCTGTAGGATAATGCGGCAATTTACCATTTGATGTCAACACACTGAATGTTCCAGTTACTTTTGAATTTTATTGTCTGCTTTAAATTATATAACTTTTCCTAACAAAATGTTCTTGGACCAAATATACCATACTTCTGTTAAACACTTAAGATCATGTTTTTCAGAATGTTTGGTTTAAAGTTAAAACCAAAAATTTCCTATAACTTTTTCAGGTTTGAAAAAAATTACATCTTTCTCTTGTACTTACTGAGGGCTCTAACATTACATTCCATAAAATTCCCAAACATGTGATGTTACAGTTTTCAGTGATAGATGGTTGATTTATCTGTAAAAATCTTACTTAAGTTTTGTAGGAGACTTACTCAGTGTTTTGGAACTATTTGTGATTAGTTTACTTAAAATAAAATAAGCTCCCACATTACCTCATTTTATATACTCCTTTAGGTTTAGAAGCATCTTGGAGCAAGGAGAGAATTCAACAATGCCAGTGGGTGAAATAAATGAGTAGAATGTAACTACACATCAGCTGAGTTGTATTTACATTTACTTAATGGAGATCCTATCCTAACAGGTATTGGATGAACAGAGCTCCCTGGAACTGTGTTTCCTTTCATCTGTTCCCAATGGTGTGATGCGGAAAGGTATAAGAAAAAGGTATCACTCATGTAACACCTAATCCTCAACGTGTTACTCTGAAGCCTCTGGACTTCAATCTAGCTGTATGTTCTGCCACTTGCTAGCCTGAGTTTCACATATTTTCCTATGATTTCTCAGGTGAGCTTTCACAACCTGCACTAAAGCACATGCTACCTCTGTTAGTGCATGTACAGACTGCACAAGAACATGTGGGTGAGAATTACTTTTTTGCTTGCCCTGTAGACAGACAGTGGAGAAGTACTGGCATATGTAGGGAGCTCAGGGCATCCTTTTGTCCTCTTCTCACTGGAAGAAGTGATACATGGACTGGGCAGGTTTGAACAGAGAATTTCATTTTGTTCGTTATGTCTTTCCCTTTTCACTTTTCTTACTAGAAACAGCAAATCAGACAAGATAAGTGGTGACAGGTCAATCCAGGTGTAGAGTCCCGTGAATTGCAGCAAATGAGAATGCAGTATGTAATCAGAGCAAAATATTCCTTCACCTCCTCTCCTGCTCTTCCCATGTTTGTGATGGAAAGAAGGAAAGATTAAATCCTTCATGCTACAGGAAAAAGAGGGCAGAAGTGCAAAAGAATCTAGGGATCTTGTTTTTGAAAATAAATTAACTCATTATAATCTCTAAGTGATGTCTTAACGCCATGCTGATTGGGGCATCTGGGTCTGCTGTACGTAGACAATAAAATTACCTACATGCATAAATGACTACTTCTTGTATCTTACCCGGGCTGAACTTCACAGAGAATCTGAATACAAAGTCGAGCAGACTTCCATTATAAAAGGCTGAGCTGCTCTACTGAAGTGCTAAGAACATTTGCTTTCGTGGCAAGAAAGATGTCAAAATTGCTCAGCTTTTTGCAGCATTGTGCCGTAAGACTCTGTATCTCTAGCAGATTGACAAGCAAAATAGTACAAAAAGTGAGTGGGGAGTTGCCATGGTGATCACAACGTTTGATAACTGCAAATAACACTTTTTCATAAAGCAGCCATGAACCAGAATACAGCGGTGGTATTTATTATGACCAGAAGTCCGAATTCCTATAAACCTGTCCTCACTGACTTTCAGCATATTGATAACTGATTCAGTTTGATGCTCCGGATATCACTTCACAGTCAAAACCTGGTTTTTGTTTTGCTTTGTTGTCCCCTCATTAATTGGTAGGAACTATATAGAAGAGAAAATTGGAATCTGAATACTACGTAGAGATGGTAACCACGTAGATATCTGCCAGCATACGACTTCCTTTCTGCTGAGCGGCTATCTGTAATGGACTCTTCTACATCAACCTGTCTACAGCTTTGGAAAGACAATATGTGCAGTCATTTAGTTATGCCAGCTTGCAACAGAAAGTCAGGACAGAACTGAGGCAACAAGTCATGCATTTATCTCCTTGTTTTACTACCTATGGTTACATTCAGCAGCAGAGAGACGAGAAAAGGCAGAGCCCCCACTTGTCAACAGAACTGACTGAAGCTTTTTTGTCTGTTACTACAGAGAGGCTGTTCAGCCACCTTTAAAATAATTTCCTCCTAAATATGTAGCTAGTGAGCTAGTTAGTGTATCTAAAATTTCACTAGACATCAGACTTCAGCTAACACTGAAAACAATACTTATTTTATCTCAGATTAGCTGCCATTCTGGTTAGAATGACTAACTTAAAGTTTCCTGTTGATTCTGTTCTCATATCTTAAAAAGTCTCTACTAATAAGGAGAGAATCACAAATACAGTCTGAGAGAATGGCGTGACTAATCAGAGCATCAATTAAAGATAACTTAATGTTGCACAGGAAACTTGGGAAAATTGAAGATTTTGCAAATGCACAGAATCTATTTTGCATAATCTCTATAATATATTATTATAATGTAAAATTGAAGTCAGTGTCATTATCAACATAGAGATTACGGCAACCAAACTTCACTTAAGACTTGGTCATAATTTTGTCAGTGACTCTATCTTTTAAGACACAGGGAATTGGTAAGTGCACTTGTGGGAGCAAGTGTTGTATATTCCATCACCTAATATGGCTAACAAGCACAACTAAACCATACAGGAAAGAGGATGCCATAGAACTTGATTGACAGTCTTTTATATATATATTCTTTTTTTTTTTTTTTTTTGCCCCCATTCATTCCAAGTGCAGAGATTGTAATTGCAGATCTACTCTTTGAACAGCACTGACTCATCACTATCTATTCCATTTCAGAATTTTATTTCTGTATCACTATCCAATCCTTTTGAAGTGTTCCTGCTACTGGTTCTGTGCTTAGTCTCAGTGAGTTTGGGTTTTGCTTGTTTACTGCAATTAGGCTATGATTATGAGTTATGAATAAAGCTTAGGAGGGAAAAAAGGATAGAAATCTTATTTTTATTTTTGGTAATTTAGAAAGTGCACATTGTTCTTTATGTTAGTGTATGACTCAGTCAAGAAGGTAGAAGTTTCTGATTCAAGATCTGAATCAGAACCTAGATTTCCATGCATCTGTTATAGTTCTGTATCAACTTAAACTGATGTAGGGATGACAAGACAGCCTAACTATGAAGATATAGCAGACTAAATTTCTTTAGCCTGCTAAATCTTCATATAAAAGACACTGCCTCTAGTATTAACAAAATGAGAGAACAGTAAAAACTTTCCTGAGGATATAATTGATTGAATCACTTCTGCTTTAAATACTTTCTTTCATTTAAAAAGTTAATGTGGTTAACCCTTGTTTTATGTGAGATACAACCTAAGCCATACTGGTGCAGGTTATGAGGGTAAGTTTAGGGTGTGGTTTGAGATTAAAAGCTAACAAACATCATGTAAAGCTGGTGAGTGTGTCATATCTGAGCAATGTGGAAGGGAAAGCTGTGGCAAGCCTCTGTATAGGTGTCTCTAGAAAACAAAGTCCTAAAGAAAGAGTACAAGCAGGAAGAAGATACAAAAAGGGAATGGCCTGAATATTTAGCCATGATGTGGCAAAGCAGATAGGGATGTGCTAAAGGGAGGGGAGGAAGGCTGTATGGGTGATACAGCTCTTTTCCAAGCAAAGCTTTCAATACTGTTTTTCTCACAGTATACTTCTGGGTTAGAGAAAGATTATTCACCAGAGGCCAGTGGACACAGTCCTGACCTGTCAGAGCTCAAGGAGCACTTAGACCCTGCTGTCAAACACAGGACTTGATTTTGGGTGGTCCTGTGCGGAGCTGGGAGCTGGACTCGATGATGCTTGTGGGTCCCGTCCAACATGGGATATCCTATGAAATGTCACAGGCAGATCTTGCACCTTTCTTTGTACCTCTACCAGACACACATCCCGCCTGTGTCCTGGCCCTTCCCACCCCTGCTGGTAATCTTGACTCTTCCCTTAAAACCTCCTTCCCACAAGCTGATGGAAAGCAAACAGACCGAGCAAGCAAAAAGGCCAGCTGCGGGCTGCTCCTGCATGGTAGATCCAACCTATGATCAGCCATTATAGTCACTGTCATTGATTTCTGACTTCCTGTTTGTGTTCATCAACAATGATAATTGTCCTCTTTCCTCTAAGCATACCTCAAGTCTGGTGTCTTCTGATAACATCCTTAAATAGATCAGATTTGTAGGATGGTTGGTCTTAATGGGGAAATACAACGATGGAAGATAGGAGACAATAGGAGACTTCCCCTCACTCTCTGCTGTGCCAATAACAATGAAGGAGCAGTCCTTGAGAGTAGCCCTGCGAAGGACCTAGAGGTCCTGGGGGTGACAAACTTAACATGAGCCAGCAGTGTGCTCTTGCAGCTCAAAAAGCAAATGGTATCCTGGGCTCCATCAGAAGAGGGGTGGACAACAGGGACAGGGAGGTGATTGTCCCTCTCTACTCTGCCCTTGTGAGGCCCTATCTGGAGTACTGCATCCAGGTCTGGGGCCCCTAGTACAAGAAAGACAGAGAGCTGTTGGAGAGGGTCCAGAGGAGGGCCGGAAAGATGACCGGAGGGCTGGAGCACCTCCCCCGCGAAGACAGGCTGAGGATGCTGGGCTTGTTCAGCCTGGAGAAGAGAAGGCTGGAGGGTAACCTCATTGCAGCTTTCAGTACCTAAAGGGAGCCTATAAACAGGAGGGGAGTCAACTCTTTGAAAGGGATGATAATGGCAGGACAAGAGGAAATGGTTTTAAGTTGAAGGAGGGAAGATTGAGGTTGGATATCAGGGGGAAGTTCTTTACTATGAGAGTGGTGAGGTGCTGGAACAGTCTGCCCAGAGAGGTTGTGGATGCCCTGTCTCTGGAGGTATTCAAGGCCAAGTTGGATGGGGCCCTGGGCAGCCTGGTCTGGTATTGAATGTGGAGGTTGCCGGCTCTGATCCTTGAGGTTGTGCAAGACATCATTGTTGTTCACCCACATTCATATTTTTTCATTACATTAAATGAATCCTTTCATGATTACTAACCACTGTTTCAGATTAATTTCCTTTCCTTAAGGAAAACCAGCCCCAGGAGAGAAAATGATTGTTTTCAAATTCACAAAATTGTTATTCATTGCAAAAACAGGATTGTCTTTTCCTTAGAAACTCTTCTGATTGTATCAGCTATGCTAGTTACTAGACCCTTCTGGGAAATATGTTTTCTTCTTCTGTTCAGATTTAAAAAAAAAAAAAAAAAAAAATTAAGAAGCAAAGCAACTGAGAAATCACTAGTAATTATAACTGAAGATGAAAATATTGAAAACTGACAGGGACAGTTAGTATTGCACCTAACTTTCTGTTTTCCTCCCTGGCTTTAATAAAAATAGCTGTAGATACTGTCTTCATAGTCAAAGTCACTTCACAGTGCCTTTGCAAACAGTACTCTGAGAAATAGAAAAGTCTGTCTTTTCAATGCACTGTAGTTCTGGAAAATGACTGATATGATTTTTCTGAGGAAATCAAGCTTTGATTTTGGCTCTTAGCAGTTTTCAAGTTAGTAGCTAATGAAATCAGACTGTGGTGGTAGAGAATACTTACAGCATAATTGTGTTTGCATACTTGAGCCATGCCTTGAGCATTCATGATGTTCTACAGACCTATGAAATACATTTGCTAATGAACCCACAATTCACAAGTGCACAGAGAGGAAAGGCAGTGAAAGAGTTTTAGAATCATAGAAGGAATCATTTGAACTAGGAGGGGCCCCAAAGGTCACCTAAACCAACTCCCCTGCAATGAATATGGACACCTACAGCTAAATCACAGAGCACTGTCCAGCCTAATCTCGAATGTCTCCAGGAATAGGGTATCCACCACATCTCTGAGCAGCTAGTTCTGGTACTTCACCACCCTTATCATAAAAGACTTTTTCCACATAACCAATCTAAATTTCCCCTTGTTTAGCTGGAAACCATTCCCCCTTTTCCTGTCACAACAGACCCTGCTAAAGGGCCTGTTCCCTTCTCTCTTACAGCTGCCTTTTAGATACTGAAAGGCCACTCTCATATCTCCCTGGAGCCTTCTCTTCTCCAGGATGGACAGCCCCAGCTCTCTCAGCCTGTCCTCATTCCATCCCTTGGATCATTTATTTAGCTCTCCTTTAGAGAGACCAAACAAACCAACAAACCAACAGCTCCATATCTCTGCTGTATTGAGGACTCCACATTGGATGCAGTACTCCAGGTGAGGTCTCACAGCACAGAGCAGAGGTGCAGGTTCACCTCCCTCACCCTGCTGGCCACACTTCTGATGCAGCCCACAATACAGTTGGCTTTCTGGGCTGCAGGGGGCACATTGCTGGCTCATGTCCAGCTTGCCATCCACCAGTACCTCAAGTCCTTTTCAGGAGGGCTGTGCTTTATTCTTATATCCCCCAGCTTTTACTGACAGTGGGAATTGCCATGACCCAAATGCAAGACCTTGCACTTGGCTTTATTGAACCTCATACGGTCCTCCTGGACCCACTGTTCGAGCCTTTCTAAGTCTTTCTGAATGGCATCCTGTCACTGAGGTGTGCTGACCACACCACACAGCTTGAGATACAGAGGAACAGCACACTTAGATTGCACTCTTCCTTCTTTCCTTCTCTTTCTCTCTCTTTTTTTTTTTTAATGCATAAAGAGAACTTTAATAAAAATGTCTGTCTGGACAAGTCTGTCTAGACTGATGAAGAGGAAGGGAAGGGTGAGCACAGTTGTCATCTGTGCAGTTGTGGGTTGAGATGCATCTCCTGGGTGTGAAAGTAAGCTTAAAGACATGACTTCTGCATGAGTTTCCCATTTAGATGTTCTCTCTCTGATTAAATTCAGAGAGCCCAACACATGAAATTTTTGGTCATTTACTCTTGACCAGGAATGTTTCACTGTAACGGGCAGTTGCACTGAACCACCATTAAAGAAGGTCTTAGTTTTTTCCATGGCCATGCTGGCACAACAAGACCATCATGTGCTTCTGCTCTCCAGGATAGATGCCAGAGGCTGCTTATGGGGGACGAGGTGGGAAATCTGTCCTGCAGCTATTTGCTTATTTTAGTACAGATGTTTAGTTGCTGTAGGAAATCTGTTCCAGTTAGACACCACTGAAATCTCACTTAACTACTATAGTCTCACTTCGTTCCTCAGTTTTATTGCAGAATCCTCCTGCTGTTGATTTTGGCTCTAAGGAGGGTTTTTTTTTTCCAAAAATCCCTGGAGTATTGTCTATAATTTGTATTTTTCAGTGGGGAAAGGATTGGGATGAGACCCAGGGAGTAAAGTGATGTATCCTGTTTTAAATTCAGTGTTGCAGATTCTGCCGGGGGCAGTGCTTTATAAGTGGCAAAGCATTATTAATTCCTGTGGGATTTATGTTAATAAAATTAATCATGATTAATTATTTGGGTACCTATGTGGCAGTCATTTTTCCAAGGCTGTTTCTTCTACCCCCACAGGGGCTGTTTCTTTTAAATGCAGGTCAGAAAGCTTTTACTGCAATCACAGCAAACATGCGAATGGAAACCCATAGGAAAAAATATATACCCATAGTTAGGAAGGATGAACAGTTGGTAATTGGAAATTTGGTACCATTCCAGTGTATTCTATTCCATTCCATTCCATTCCACAAAAGTATAGTTTAGGGGCACCTTTAATGCCCCTAATGTTCATTCTGACCAATTTGTTTGTGTACTTGTCTAGGAAAAACTTTCATAATGTAATATGAAATGAAGGACTGATAACATATACTTTGCTGGTTTCAGGTCTTTTTGAAAAGAACTGATAATGTGAATTCAATTATGTTACGAGAATTACAGCTTACCAAAACAGAGATATTCCATTATTGTTTAAATGCTATCCCAGATTTGGAAAGGAAATGTTGACAATACTTTGGGATGTACAGTTAAAAAAAAAAATCAGGTAGGAAAATTTCTCCAATGTGAGTTGCAGATGTAGTGGCAGAGCTTTGCTGCTGAGATCCAATTCCAGACCTCTAATAGCACAGAAATTAATGAGCAAGAACACATGCTCCAAGGGAATGCAGCTTCTCATGTCACTGTAGGAAACAAAAAAAAGGTGCTTTGAAAAGTAAGAAACTGCCATTGGTGCTGGCTGTGATCTTTGTTTATGGATATTCATAGCTGTGGCTCTCTGCTTTTGTTTAGTATTGTTTCATGTGGGTCTTGGGTGTCGGTTCGGTGCAGTTGATTTCTGGAAACTGAAGAGCAGATGGTTGGAGTTTGTAAATTGCCAAAGCCTTGTGACTTCAAATGCTTAGCTGTCTTGAAAATTTGAGCAGCTAACACAGCTATTTAAGGACTGTACAATCCTTTTCTTTTTGCCTCCCCTAATTCCCTGAAGAAAATGAGGATCAAGTCTGCCCTGTGCTATTCGTAAGCTGTATGGAGTGTATTTGTTAACACTGCACACATCTTAAGGATAATGTACGGCTTAGGAAATTATGCAGATTTTTTGCTTTATAAATGCATTACAAATATAATTTTAAATATATTTAAATGCATATTTGATGGATTTTTTGATAGATCCTATGATTCAGACAATATGTATTCTACAGTGAGCATTCTTCACCATCTGGACTGTGTCCTGTCAGCCTGCTCTGGGTGTCCCTGCTTGAGCAGGGGCTTGGACCAGGGGACCTTCAGAGGCACCTTCCAACCCAAACCATTCTGCAATTCTGTAAGCCTAAAATTATAGCAGAAATACACAATGTAATGTTTTATTTTGCACCTCTTCAGCAAATTGTGATAGAAAACAGAAGTTTTGCCTTTCTGAGAATTAAATCGAGAATTCCAGATTTAGTCTGCAGATTACAGTTTAAGAACTGGGCTTATTTTTTAAATAAAGCAATGAAATCTAATTTAATCTTGACAGATTTATTGGTATGACTATTGCCAGTGAAGAAAAAAAAAAAAAAAAAGAACAGCTAAATTTGTATTATTGCAGTGCTTTTTTCAGGCATTGTTGTACCATTTCTTTATGGTATGAAGAATAAATAAAAAACATATAACCCACCCTTATAATGCCATAAATATATCAACCGGTTTTCCACCTCTGGATGTTTCCTTTGCTGCAAGCAAAGAATAAAGGATTATTTCTGCATGCTTATTGATGTTGCATCATACAACAACAGAGCCCTGTATGTTTTGCTTTGAAGGCTCTCTTAGACATTTTACAGAAGGTAGCCTTTGATTTCCTCCAGTGGCACCCACTGTGAATTCCTCCTTGGGCTTTAGGTACGTTTGCTTTAAGGGCTTTTTCTGCAGCAGCGCAGGAGAGGGCAGGACAGCTGATGCTCATCCACTCTCAGACCTGAACCCATCTCTCCATGCTGCCAGGAGTCAGACCTTGCATTTCCTCTCTCCTGCTCCATAGGAGACACAATCAGCCCAGAGGAGGGAGCTGGGGACTCCTCTAAACCAGCATCCCCAAGCACCACACAGTGATCTCCATCCCCTGCAGGTCTTTCTGTTCTGAGTACTTCTCATCTTCAGCCCTCTCCTCTCACCCAGTCTGCTTCGGCTTCACTCCATACTTATTCACCTTCAGTCCTTGCTTCATCCTTCGTTATCCCTTGAAAGCCCTGCGAGCCTACATTTCTCTGCCCATTAATTAACTCTATGCACAAAAGATACTGAGATAATTGATATTTTCTTCCGCATGTTATGTTCTCTCCACAGCCTGTGCCTTTTTCATCCATCTCTAAGGAGGAGGCAGCTATTCTCTAGATATATAATTCATAGCGCAGCATGTCTCTACTTTCAGTCAGCCAAGACATATTAACCATTAGCAATGCTGTTATTGATGATAACACTGCTTTAGAGGTGTTTTTTCTGGGTTTTTTTTCATTTTTACTACAGCTGTGGAGGGTGACACTCTTCATCTTTAACTCTAAAGGGATATACAGCAACTCTCCCTGGTTTCACGTTCTCTGGTAACTCTTTATTATCCATCTGTACTACCCACTGTGTGGACTGAGGGACCAAATTCTAGAAATTCTCTTATCTGTATACTATTGAACTGCTATTGCAAGAAAATCAAAATTGAGAGCAATTACTTTTATTATTATTATTTTCTTCTGCCATAGTTTACAAATCATCCTCTTGGAACCAATGCCATCAAATGCTGTTCTGCCTATTTTGTTGGTGGTGGTGGTATTTGGATAGCTGTATATGCAGAAATCTGACTGTAGTTTTGTTTTGTTTCCCAGCTACAATTAGCACTTTTCCTTTGAATTAGTCACTGTTTACCTCTTCTCCTGTGCTGTTATAAATGTAATCACCTTACTAACATCTGGCTAATACCTCTCAAACTCAATGGCTTCTCATAGTCAGTAGTATTCTGTACTTTCATCCTTTCATTAACCTCTTCTTTCTCTCCCTGCATTTCACTTCTCCTACTCATTTCAGCAAAGCGGTTCCTATGGTGACACACTTTCCATATACACTTTAGGTTGTGCTCCAGCATAAAAAAACATTGTATCAGACTCTTTTCTATTTAATGAAGACTTACCCCACCCTCCCCCTGTCAGATACTCCATGACTCACTCTTGGATTTGGATCAAACCTATTTGTTTTGGGAGGATGTGGGTTTTTTAACATATAATTCTGTTTTGCAGTTATAAACCTGGTTTTGTTCACATGTGAAATACTTTATAGGCATGATATCTCTGCAGTCATCTTCAGCAGCCTAGGTGAGCTTATGGCATTTATCATTAATCTTTGAAACTAGTATTCCTGTTGTGAAAGAATGATGCAGAAAACAGTGCATCCATAGACCTCTGGGCTCTTCCACCTTTGTGCTTATCTGCAGCAGGGAAGTGTCAGCAGGACCTTAGATGAGATTCCAGGCTTCTTTTAAGTACTTCAGTCACTATACAGGTACAAATTGTTCCCACAAAATAACAACCATCCACTTCACTCAGCCCTGGTAGTTCATCGACAAGTCTATGACAAACAAAGTCAACAATATATTCCTGTTCACACAGTCTATTATAAACCCATCAGGTGTTTCAGTTCTATGCTGTTTTGCAAGCACTGAAACAATCTTTAAATATTTGCACAGTGATGCTTGAAAATGGCCTCTTCACTGAATGTGAGAAGATGGGATTAAATGCATCACTTTTTTTTTTTATCATACAGGTACGTGTGCACACACACGACTGTCTAAAATCAGTTTTTCAAGAACAGTTTTCCTTTTCCGATTAATACAGCCTGTAACATGTTGTAATTTACTTGTATATTGTTCCCATGACTCTTAATCACACATTCCTTTTGTACTACATGCTTTTTTAAAAATACAGATCAAACGTGTCAGCCCCTTCTGTGTATTAGATTTGATTAAAGATATTTGCAGATGGGCAGAAGACAGGTGGCAGGGAAAACAGTGAGACAGTAAAGATCAGTAAGATGGACGTTAGCCGAGAAACGCTGCAAAATTAAACACTTACAATTTTGTAGGCCTTGTAGAAAAGCTGATCAAAGCAAAGATCTGCTAAAATTAATTTAGGATAGATTTCAGTGAAACAAAATTTCCTTTGCCAATTGCAGTAATTGAAACATGATATGAAAGCTTGAGCAAAAGATTGAGTTGCATGGAATAGAATTTACTCTGCTAAGCATTAATAATTCTACCTAGGTCAGGAATAATAATTATATAGAGTTAAAAGACTTTGGCTAAAATTTCAAAAGCATCCATCACACTGCAGCATCCACAGGAGAATGGTTTTTGTTTCTAAAATGACTAAAGCTTGTAGCAGTGAGTATGCCCTTGAAAGAAAACAAAGGCTTCTAAAGCCTTGATTATAAATAGTATTTCTTCTTGGGCATGTAAAGAAAGAAATAATAAAAAAAAAATCCAAGAATACATCAACTAAGTGTGCTGAGTTAAAAACTGCTGATGTCAAGCTAGATGTCTACTGAAATGCTTTTACAAATCTGACTGGGCACCTTGCATGTTTTGACTCTGGACCACTTTTCTAACTTTTGGAATGGAATTCCTTTAAGTTTTCATTTAATTTTTACCTGAAATTTAGTGTAGAGAAGAGGAGGCTCAAGGGAGACAGTATCACTTTCTGCAACTCCATGAAAGGAGATAGTAGTGAGGTGGGGGTCGGCCCCTTCCCCCAGATAACAGCAACAGGACAAGGGGTAATGGCCTTAAGTTGCACCGGGGGGGTTCAAGTTGGATATTAGGAAAAATTTCTTCTCAGAAAAAGTGGTCAGGCAGTTGTATAGGCTGCCCAGGGAGGTGGTGGAGTCATTATTCCTGGAGGTGTTCACGAAAAGGGTAGACGTGGCATTTAGGGACTTTGTTTAGTGGGCATAGTGCTAATGAGTTGATGGCTGGACTAGATGACCATAGAGGTCATTTCCAACCTTAATGATACTATGATTCTGTGATTTCATGCTGGATTTTTCTTTTCCTAGGCTGGACCACAGAGCTGCTTAACTGTTTGACAAAGCTGGATTCATAGGATTTTGTCTTCTGTTCTTAATTTATCAAGCAATTTCTCCATTTTGTGTATTGGTTAATTGAATTGCTGGGGATTTTTTTTTTTTTAAGAGAAAAAAAAAGGAAAACTAAAAAGAAAAAAAGCTCATAATTTAAAGTATGCCTATATCGTCTTTTTAGGTAGATGAGAAGCTGCTCTGCCTGTGTTTTGAATTGACTCATGATTTTCATCTGTAAGACCTATTCTGTCAAAGCTGCTGTTGTGGTAGCAGCAATTCTGAGAACATTTTTCCTTAAGTTATAACAGAGTGGGTCTATTCATGCAGTAAAACCACTACATCCAGAACTCAGAAGTTTATAGTTATTTTATAAACTGCTGTCTTTCAGCAGCCTATTTAGAAAATAAATTACTCATTCTTGTATGTTCAGGTTGAGGCCAAACATTGTTTGAGAAATACAGAAAATCATGAGTTCTTGTCTGTGTTTAGCAAAGGCTGACAAAGCAGAAAGCTTTTGAAAAAGGGCCACTGATTTTGCATAGCTACAAGCTGGTGTTTTCTGTCATCACTGCAATTTCAAAACACCTTCCAGGTCTGCATTAATTAGCGTAATTAAGATATGCCAACAATGGTTTTTCTCATATCACCTTTTGAAGGAAAACAATGTGGGCATAGAAGTGTTTTGGTTGAATTTTTTGAGTTATCTGTACGTGCATATTTCTACATACTCATATTACTTAAAGAAAGATGAAAAACAGTGTTTAAATCAAATCTGGTGAGGTCTATGACTACTCTCAGTTGCATTGGGAATTGATTCCTTAGCCACTGACCTGTCAAATTGTGATAAGCTCTTGGGTGCTCAGCATGAGTCATTCTGACCCAAATAACTTCCATAATCTTGACCGATTCATGGTGGTTGTGAGTTTTGACAAGTCTGTAAATGTTCATACTTACGCACATCAGACCTTAAGAGGGTAATATGAAATCTTACATCTCTTTCATGTTTAAAAGTGCTGGTAACACTCCTTCCAGACTGCTACACTTCTGGGGCAAAATGAGAATTTTTGGAGAAGCTTTTTGACTGGAGATTATTTAATGACTTAAGCAAACAATATTTGGCATTCTGTGACTCCCTAGAAATTAGCAGTGGGGACTGTAACCAGTAAATGAATAGTGTGTGAAATTCTTGAGAACTGATTGTACACACTTAGCAGCTTGTACCTTGATTTTCAAAATGTGGAGGTGTAAGTGAAGATAAATTTCATCTCTACAGGATTAGGAGGTTCTGAAAATGTGCAAATCTTGAAATATTTCCACTTGTAGCTATAGCTATAAACTAATTTTTACATGATGTGCTTACTTATTTTTAAAAACCTGCATTTTTTTTTATGCCTTAAGTCAGTTTTGAAAAATACTTTCCTTAAAGAGTTAAAAAATTTCATTCTACTTTCTTGTTTTACCGGAATTTTCTGGAAGAGCTTTGTAGTATGTGATTAAAGCAATGAAAATATGTTAATTCACTCAATTCTTGGTATTTTCTCTTTTCTTTTTACAAAAAGAAAAGAAATGTCCCAATTCACATAGCTCAACTGTACAAGAAATGGCAATTTTTAATCTAGAAATAATGGAGAAGGGGAGAGAAAAATTCTCTGAGGCATTTCACTTAGCTGGGAATGATTTGTTGCATGTCAGATGGAAGTCATCTCAAAATGTCAGGTATCATCCATTTAAGGTTAAGGTCCCTACATTTAAATTCCTCTTTGTGGCTACCTGTAGTAGATCAGCAGCTCCCATTATAGCAAGAATTGATACTACTGATGATGGACTGTAGCATCTGAGGCACTGACATGGGGCTGGTAGATGTGATATGGGACCTACTGGGAACTCAATGAAGCTGCGCCCAAGTGGGATAGCTGGAGCATTTTAAGTGGTACTTGGTAAACTGGTAAGCAACCAGATCTTGTCTCTATACTTCCTTCGTGGTCAGTGATGGGGAACAAGCAGTTGTAGAGCAAGATCCATATGATCTAAGAATCTGCTATTTTATATCTGTTGATAATCAGGGCATTGTAAATGGTTTAAATTGTAGACATTGTAGGAGTCACTGGATCATCAAATCACAGCCTAAAGATGAGATTATGCTAAGCAGTGCATGCCAATGTGATGTACTCACTGATGCTGAAGAGTTTATTTTCTTCTTTGCTTCCTTGAAGCACTCTGGCATTCTTCTGCCTCTGTACTGGCTAATTCAGCTTTCTAATTGACCATTAAAAATAAAAAATAATAATTTAAAAAAGCAAACTAAAAAAAGAAAAAATATTTAAAAAAAAAAGAAAAAAAGATGTGTTAGGAACATGAGACCTGTCAAACAAGATGGGAAAGAGAAAGCAGGGAAGGGAGTGCCCTTCCTTATAAGTAGCACATGCAACATAGGTCACGCTGTGTGATGCCTTCCTGAGTGATCGGAATGTGTCCATCTGAGTGAAGTTGTGGCTAAAGGGGAATGAAAAAAAAAAAAAACTATTCTGTTAAAAACATGAAGAATTTACATTTGCTGTAGAGCACGAAGCAGATTTCTGTGAATTGAAGGCATGTCAGTGGCAGGTATCACCTCTTTTGAAAGGCTGAATACCAACCCATTTACTTGATAGCAGAATTAAAATATGTGGAAATAATTCCTTCTCTAGCTGAAAATCTTGATGCAAACAGAAAGAAAGGTACGTAACAGTAGTTTCTGGAAGCACAAAGAAAGAAAACCAATGTGTTGAAGTTTCTTCTTTAAAACCATATATTGCTAATGTAAAGGAATGAAGTTTTCCAAAAACATTCAGTAAGCTGAAGTTAACAGGAGTAGAGTTAGACCAACAGGAGATGATCTAAAAACTAGCAAGGAATTAAGTGCAGAATAATTAAGTTTGAAAGGAACCTCTGGAAAACATGTTGTCCAACTCCCTATTCAAAGCAGGGCCAACTCACTAGGCTGGTCAGAGCCTTCTCCAGACGTGCTCTGAAGATCTCTGTCCTTGGAGATCCACTGTCTCTCTGGGTAACTTGTTCCAGTGTTTCACAACCCTCATGGCAACATTTTTTCCCCTACGTTTAGTCAGAATTTTCATTGCTGAAACTTTTGGGTTTTGCCTCTCATGCTTTTACTGTGCACATCTGAAAAATGGCCCTTCTCCATTCTTCTCTTAAGATGGCCTCTTTCCATTTCCTCTTGACCATCCCAGTAGGTTAGCTGCTGACAGCAACAAGCTCTCCCCTTTGCATTTTCCCCTTCAGGATGAACGCATCCAGGTCTCTCAGCCCCTCTTTCTGCAAGAATGCCTACAACAGTCTGACTCAAAGCAAACTATATATGAGAAGGCTGAACTTTGTATCTAACTCCCTTTCCAAGCACAGGGGCAACTCTGGCAGTCTACCTTTATCCTGAAGCCCTGTGGAGCTCTGATATGAATTACTGCCAATTTTAGATGATAGAAGAGATGTGCATTGCTTGGTAACAAGCAAACATCTTGGTTCCATGTGACTGCTCCTAATATTGCAAGCCTTACTGGAGCAAAGAACAAACCACATTGCTTTTGTCTACCTACTCTTCCTTAAAGTATCATTAATTAGCTCATAATAGTAGCTACACACCTTGAATGTATTTTATTTCATGATCCCAAAATGCTTTGGTGATCAAGGGCTAAATTATCGTTACTAAAGTACAGAGATACAAAAAGGAAGGGGACTAGGAATGATACAAGAAACAGAGCAAAACTTGTGCTCAGGGAAGATGAAGGACTCACCCTGAGAGAGCATTATGATGACGGTGCCATTGCCTTCAAGGAAGTGAATCTGGGAGGAAGCTCTCTGTCTACTTTCTTATGCTTTATATATTCCAGCGATTCTCATCTACATTATATTTTTGGGCCTTCTTGCCTAAAATTGTCGACCGTTAGATTAGTTTCATTTAGCAAGAGAGATTTAAAGCAAATTTTGAGGAAATCCGTTTTAATCAAATGCTTCTGAGACATGACAACTGTTAAAACATGAAAAAAGTCCACAGAAATTTAAATAAAACCTATATTTTGTAAACCCATATTTAGTAAATTCCATCAGTGATATTCGCACAGATGCAAAAATGTAGAGGAGGAATATGTTACAAAGCATTTCAAATCTTACAAATTGTGTTAAGAATGTATCTTAGTTCATATTAGTAAGGTTACCATTGTAGGCATTGACTCAGAAATAATTTCCTAATCTTTCTTTTGCCACTATATGGTGTTGTTACAGTTCCTGTTGCTTTCATTTTGTCATGAGTTTGACACGTGATAGCTGAATTTGAAAAAATTTAACTTTCCATTCTTTCCCAGATCTTTTCTTTTTTACCAGAGAAAAAAATGTTCATTTGTACTGCAAACTGTCAGGGTCTGGGATCCACAAAGTATGTATTTAGGCACACAGATGTCATTACCTGCACCCAAACAGTGGCAGATACAAGTAAAGAGGTGAGAAGGACCTGCAAAAATATCCTAGCTTCTAAAGGAAGAGCAAGAGGGAAAATCTATGAAAACATTGAAAATACAGTATTAGGTACCACCATATTAGAGAATTCTACTACTACAGAGTTATGGCTTCTTTTTAACTATTTATGCAGAAAGTTGGCAAAAGTCCATCCTTGAGTGCAATGCTGTAACTTTCATTGAATTCAGTTAATAATTCTTTAAGACCCTGGTATAGAGTTAGATTACCTATTCTGTTACACTTAGCTATCATATGCTCTTAATTTTCACACTGGCACCATGCTGATGAGCACAGAAAATAGATGTAAGAAACCTCTGTTTTCCATGAGATTAAAGTCAAAGATGAAAACCGTCTTTGAGATCTTTTTAGGGATTCTTCATCCTGTCTTAGTTTCATGACACAGAGAAATAGAGAAGTCAGCAATTTATATGCGAATTTCCTCCAATGGTTACACATCTTAATAGATAGTAAAAAGTGTGTGTTGTTTCCATGTGTACTTGTCTGTCTTCCAGTTTTTAGCCTCCTCTTTTTTTTGTGCCTTTCTAAATGAAAATTTGCCAACCTAAAAACCTTTGTGAGAGTTTCATCAGCTCTTCAGTTTTCTTCTTTGTAGTTGTTTTGCCTTACTCCCCAGCATTTCATTATCACTTTTGAACTACTTAATTTGTTTCAGTGGTATAGTGCTCAAATATACATTTCTAGTCTTCATGTTATTCTTATTTTCTGCTTGGTCTAACCACAGAATCACTCAAGTCACTCTTCAAGCATTTGCAGCAAGGGCTTTCTTTCCATGTTTTGTAGCATAATATCATGTAAGTTGCTTATATTCAGACAGATTTAATCTATCTAGAACAAACAAACCAGACCATGAAATATGTCTGATTTTCTCTAAATATGTCTGATTTTCTCTGACTGCTACTATCTTTTCTACCAGTCTTTGTTCTGTTCTCATATTTAGTCATATGTATTTCTGCCCAGGGAAGTGATGGAGTCACCATACCTGGAGGTGTTCAAGGGCTGTGGAGATGTGGCACTGAGGGACATGGTCAGTGGGCATGTTGGGGATGGGTTGGTGTTTGGACTAGATGATCCTAGAGGTCTTTGCCAATCTTAATGATTCTGTGATCTTATGAAAAGAGGCTTGACTTTCAAAAGCATTGGTGAAAATACCAAAGAATGTGTGGTCTTATATTTATCCCTCTGAAACCTCTCCGAAGACATTTTCATTCAGGAATCATCTTGTGCATTTGAGACACAAACTATTTACTCATGAGAGTATTGGCTCTACTGGTCCACTATGATGCAAAGACTAAAGTTTTAATTCAAGTACTTCACAAAACACCATTACCTTTAATGACCTTTTTTAAATTGGTCATTTTTTAAAGTCACATTGAGGCTTTTTTGAGGAGGTATATTTTAAATAAAATCATGGTAATAGTATGCTTCTCCTATCTTTAATGTTTTGTCATTTCTCTGACATTGTGCCTTTGACACAGTCATCTTTCTTGTCCGTCTTCAGCACAAGTCTTTCAGCCTGCTGGATTTCCTTCAGCACTTCAAGATGCACTCAGGCATAAAATCTGTACACCAGATGTATCCTCATCTGTCACTTCAAGAACTCTTAGACATTAATTAATCGTTCCCGTTTATATATAATCTTCAACAGCCAGTTAATAATGTTTAGGTTTTTACTTTTCCTTTAACTGACTGATAAACACTGTACTAATTACAGGTGTCTCATGTCTTTTCCAAAGAAAAAAATGCATAATCCTGTTTCTTCCAAAATCTGAATAGAAATATTTAGAGAACATTTCCCTGCACTCTGTATGTGTTGAGTGTTTTATTATATTCACATGATGATGGATCTATACCATTGCTCAGAACCTTTTGGGCAAGATAGACTGAAAGATAGACTTTGTCTGGGCCTAAAGAGTTGTGGTCAGTGGAGTTAAATCCAGTTGGCAGACGGTCACAAGTGGTGTCTCCCATTGCTCGGTACTGGGCCCACTTCTATTTAACATCTTTATTGACGATCTTGATGAGGGGATTGAGTGCACCCTCAGTAAGTTTGCAGACAACACCAAGTTGGGAGAGAGTGTTGCTCTGCCTGAGGGGAGAAAGGCATTACAGAGGGACCTGGATAGAATGGATTGATGGGCCAAGGTTAACTGTATGAGTTCCAATAGGGCCAAGTGTCAGGTCCTGCATTTTGGTCACAACAACCCCAGGCAACCCTACACGCTTGGGGAGGAGTGGCTGGAAAGCTATCTGATGGAGAGGGACCTTGGTGTACTGATGGACAGTTGACTGAATATGAGCCAGCAGTGTGCCCAGGTGGCCAAGAAGGCCAATGGTATCCTGGCTTGTATCAGGAATGGTGTGGTGAGGTGAGGACTAGGGAAGTTATCCTACCCCTGTACTTGGCACTGGTGAGGCCTCAGCTCAAGTACTGTGTTCAGTTTTGGGCACTGCAGTACAGAAGGGACATGGAGGTGCTGGAGCAGGTCCAAAGAAGGGCAACAAGGCTTGTGAAGGGCTTGGAGAATATGCCTTATGAAGAGAGACTGAAGGAACTGGGGCTGTTTAGTCTGGGGAAAAGGAGGCTGAGGGAAGACCTTATTGCTCTCTTCCAAGATCTGAAAGATGCTTACAGCGAGAGCAGGATTGGTTTCCTTTCACCAGTGACAGGTGATGGGACAAGGAGAAATGGCCTCAGGTTGCACCAGGGTAAGTTTAGGTTGGATATCAGGAAACACTTCTTTACAAAAAGGTTTGTCAAGCACTGGAATAGGCTCCCCAGGGAGGTTCTTGAGTCACCATCCCTGGATGTGTTTAAAAAACATTTTGATGTAGTGTTCAGGGACATGATTTAGCGGAGGGTTGTTAGAGTTAGGGTAGTATGGTTAGGTTGTGGTTGGACTCGATGATCTTTAAGGTCTTTTCCAACCTGAGCAATTCTGTGATTCTATGATTCTATGAAAAAGCACTTGGTATTACTCTTAGTTCTGCCAGATGTATTTCCTTGATATCTTAAAATTAAATTATAATTTCCTTTGCTGGAAACTTTCTGATTTATATCAACTGATAGAAATCACCTGAAATAGTTACAATGCTAGCTGAAGGCATGCCTACTTTTCTGCCATGTGCTTGAAAACTGTAGATAAAGGCGATAGCCTGAAACTGCAGTTGTGGCCCTAATACTGGAAGGAACTCCCCAGTGACAGAAAGTACCATTTTTGGTAGCAACTTCTTCATACTGTAAGAATCCCCAGCAGTTTTCTTTGGTTGTTTTTTTTTTTTTTTTTTCCTCTGGAGAAGAGTTCTGCTGTAGTTTTTAACTTGAATGTTTATTTGAGGGAAAAAAGAAAGAAAAAAATATAATAAGGACAGAGACAGAATTCTCTTCTCAATTTTTCCTCTGTCCTGGGATGTTTGAGCAGCAAATTCAGCCCACCGGCTTTTGAGTACAAATGTGTGACTAACAAAATTTATGTTACTTACTTAAAAGTAGAAAATAACTGATTTCTCACCAGAGCTTTAAAGGAATACATTAATAACAGTTTTTATCCTATAAATAAGTACTCTCAGAATTCATCTGAGTGCTTGATGTGCTTATCAATGATATGGAATAATGTAATAAATCCAGACTAACGACGTGAGGGTTTTAGTGTGGAAATTGTGCCCTCAGTTAAGGGTAGGCAATGTAACAGAAAATGTAGGCGTGTTAACAAAAGCAGAGTTGGAACAAGAGTGACTAAGGGAGAAATTAAATATGTCATTAGGCCCTGTTTTGGGATAGCAACCATTCTAGAGTCAGTTCTCAGCTACATGTTTGATATACCTATGTGCTTAATTCACGAGTACATGTTGTAGTTATTGTTCTATGTTTGTGGAAGTGCTAGAATGTTGGGGTTTCTTTTGTATTTGAGTAGGTATAGGAGGTAGATGACTGTCCTATATCAGTGTAGGGTGAGGACAGTCTTGAAGAAACAAATATCACCTTGATACAGATACTAAATTCTAGCTTTCTTCTAATGAGATCATAGAGAATCAGTTTAGTAAGATTTAATTCTGACATTGTTGATAATCATCATCATCCTGTGTGTGCTAGTTGGGTTTTTACTTGGTTGTTCAAAATTGCCTTGAGTTAATTTAAGAAGACCACACTAGATAGAGCCCCTGGGATGAGTTGGAGAGAACTCCTGCACAATGGGGGACTGCAAGTGCTAAAACCTGGGAAAGAAACTTCAAGATTTGAGAGGCAAAAGTATCACAGAAAGAGCATAGCAGCCTGCAGCTTGTGCAGAGGCTCCAGGAGTTTCAGAGAGTAGAAAGGAGAGAATGGGATTACTGGAATGGTGTGTCTGCCTCTCAGGAAGGCCCTGAATTAGAAGCAGCAATGGTTCAAAGTGGGGAACCTCTCCTCCCATGGGCCACAGGAAAGCAGTATATAATACCTGCATAATTTCTTCTCAACTTAGAACAGTCACTTTCGTTGTATGTATGCTAGTAAACAATGTTTGGTGGTATTCCCCAACTGCAACATGATTGCTGTTGAACTGTTAGCAGGGTGGCCCAGGCCACCAGTGCATGGCTGGACATGGTCAAGGAGCTAGGCCAGGTGCTGGACAAGCTCCACAAACCACGTTAAGCTTTGGGACAGTACTACAATTTGGTGACAGGGACGTGAGTCTCACCAAGGCAGCTCCCTCAACGTCTGAGGAGCATCTTGGTAATATCCAAGTTACTAATTATAAACTCAGCTGTTGAAGTCTCTCTAATAAAAAAAAAATAAAAAATAAAAAATAAAAAGAATTGTTGTTAACATTTGAAGAAAACCTCCACCTTCTAAGCCTAAGTCTTTCAAATCTACCCCACAGCTCTAGCTAGCTAGAAGTCCTTGTAGGGTTAAGCCATGCCTGGCAGTATTTGCATCTTTCTTACAAAAGCATGTGAGTGTGAAGACAAAACTGACTTGAAGCCAAAGGCAGTTGTTGTATCATTAGAACTTCAAGTTGTGCAGAATGTGAGTGTGTGGTTTAAAGATTTATTTTTTTAAGTACATTTTTCCCCTGCAGTCACATTGCCAGAGCATTAGGAGTGAACTCTCAGGTCCAGTTCTCTAGTCAGGTAGATGCTGTTTTGTGCTTCAGAACCTGTTGGCACTGCACAGTCTTTGCAGCTCTTGAACTGGCAGCCTGCCAGGGACTTGAGGGTCACCCCTAATTTGCCTATTTGTTATTGATTGAATGCCGCACAATGTGCCTACTTGCATAAATCTACATAGCTTTTTCATTTTTAATTAATGCAAATCATTATTGCAATTATTAATTTATGCTATCAATCAGTTTCATGAGCTATGGGGAGATAAAAAACAGATGAACTAAGCAGTAGGAACAAAAAGCCCTTTTTGACCTAAGGTTATTTCCTCTACTGTTCAGCTTTTTGAAAGCAATTCTTAGAAACTGAAGCAGTTTTTTCTAATTGTTCCCATTCTGCTACTTAGCACAGACTTTCTGTGAATAGTTCTATACCTGTTCATGCAGAGAGATCAAGTTCACTTAACTGCTGTGGATTGCACTCTTCCACTTACGGAGCACTTGGATGGGCAGCTATGTTTGTGGTGCCTCTCCTGTCCTGTGTGTATCCCTTTTCTTGGGTAAAGAAGCAGATGAAGAAAAAAGGTAGAAAACAGAGAGAGACAGTGAGGGGGGAAACAGCACTCACAGACAGGCCATTAAATATCTTTCTCCTCCACAATGCTTCATAGCTACAAAATATTTAGGAGGGAAAGAAAACAATACATTTTCTTATTTTAAATGTCTCTGAACTTGCTTTTTAAGTAAATAAATCTTTAAGTTTTGTGTTCAGTGGAAGAGGTCTTCTTGTCACTGTGTTCAGCTACTAGAGATCTTCCATTGAGATTCACCTCAGGGATACACAGTGACAGGGTTGGAGGCAATGCACAACAATCACAGCAAATTTCAATTCATTATTAAGAACATTTCTTCAGTGTAACAGCAGTCAAATGTTGGAAGAGATTGCTCAGAGAAGCAATGCTATGTCAATTTTTGAGTGTATTCAAAACTCATCTGGCCAAGGCCCTGACCAAGCTGCTGTAACTAGCCCTGCTTTGAGTGCGGGGCTGGAGAAGACAAACTGGGACATCTCTTCCATCCTTAGTTGTTATATAGTGTTCTCTCTGATCCTACGTAGCATTTATGGGACACACCTGGCTCAAACTTTGTGATAATCCAAAGTTGCCGCTATCATTTCCAGTGCATTGAAGCTGATATTCAGCTCCATACACATTCACTGGTCATTATCTGTTAATTTTTACAGATAACCTCACTGAGACATTCTTCATTTCGTGATATGACAGTTGTGCATGGCCATCCAGAATGTAGTTTGTCTTTCATGTTTCTATCACCATGCCTGAAATGCACCACCCACCGCCTCACTGTGCTCACATTGACTGGTTGGTCTCTATAAACATTCAGCAGATATCAGTGAACATCACAAGGTGCCATTTTTTCCATGTGGAGGAATTCGGTTCCACACCTTTGCTTCATACGCGCTTCCATGTCAGACACCATTTTGTCAGACTGCCCCTCTGCTGCATCTGTCACACAGCAACAAAATGTTACAGCATATTGGTGGGAAACTTCAACCTCTACTGCCATATCACCAACATCCACCTCTGATGTCACAGGTCAACATAATAAAATAGGAGACATTGCTTTCAGAGCAGCCCTTGTGTATGATTATGACCTTGTATATATACAACTAACTGAAAGGAGGTTGCAGAAAGGAGAGTGTCAGTCTCTTTTCTCAGGTGGCAAGTGATGGGACACAAGGAAACAGTCCCAGTTTGCACCACAGGTGGTTTAGATTGGTCATTAGGAAGAAGTTATTTGTGGAAAGGGTAGTAAAGAATTGGAATAGGCTGCCTAGGGAAGTGATAGTGTCAGCATTCCTGGAGATATGTAAGGATATTTGAACATGGCACTAAGAGAAATGATGTAATGATGGGACTTGATGTGGCTGATGTTTGGGCCCAGTGATCTCGAATGTCTTTTACAACCTAGATGATTTTATAGTCCCATGATTCTATATTTTTGAGAGTTAAAACTGAAGAAATATACCATATATATCATTTGCAGTTTGTTGACACAGGGAAAGGCTCAGAATAAGAATTTCAAAACTAAAGTCCAGTAAACACATTTATTATCCTTTCTGAAAGTACAGATTACAAAATAGAACGTTTCCATTTCAACCAAATAAATATAGTTGATTATTAAACAGTGCATATTGCAGTGAAGTTCACAGTGCAAGCCTGTAGCTAAGTAAATAATGTTTGGGTACTGTACTGACACTAGTTCACCAGAGGCTTCAGTTACTTGTCTTTTGAAGAACAATTCATGTGAATGACATGTAGAAAGGTGACACTAATTTTGTATTTTCTTTTAGAATACTGATAAATCATGTCTTAATGAAAGCGGTAGGAAATTCACCTTCCAAACCTGGCTTATTTTACACAAGGAGTACAAATACATTTAATGTGTAGCAGGACTCTGGCTCTATCCATTCAGTGAAAATTGAATGTCAAGTATTGCATGTGTGTAAGGTAGTGTGTCTTCATTTACGTACACAAGTGTATGTGAAAGGTTTAAAGACCCCTGTGCATGAAAATTCCCTTTCAGATTAGCTAGAAAGCTATTTATAAACCTTCTTAGGGTACATAACATTATTGAAATATTGGTTCATATTTTGTAACGTACAGTGCCTGGAAATAAAATTCTCCAGAGAATATTTAAATCAAAGTTCTCCTATAAAATAATCACATGAATAAATAAATGTTGGGGGCTTTTTTTAGGGGAAAAGAAACGGCTGGTTTTAACCTAAAAATGCACTTTTAAAGACTCATATCAAAATATTTCTTGCTCTGAACTGAAGATCCCAGAAAAGCTGATTATTCCTGGAGGCAGAAGAGGGTTGTAGCTGGCCTTGGCTAGCTAGTTGAATTCAGCAGTGGAACAAAGAGATAACCACATTTTCTGTAGGAAGAGTTCGTTTTTGAATGCTACCAGAAAACTGTGAAGTTAAGAGGAGTTAGAAATCTTGCCTAAAATATGTTGAAAAAATTGCCTGTTAATTGTCTTGCTTTCTGATATATGCGATAACTAACTGAAATGGGTAGTTTGTGTTTGCCAAAATGGTTAGGACTTGTACAAGTATCATGACTAAAATAGCAAAGAAACCATGCTGACCTTTCCTCTTTCTGTCCTAAAGCCCTAGATGCTAATTTTGGCTGTGGATAATTCATCCATGAGATATTTATTTTAGTTTTCTTTCTTACAATAGCATTATTGTAGTAATAATAGTATGTTAAAACAGTATAGTCATGTCTAAACAGTGCAGTCATGACTAAATGAACAAAATAGACATGGTGAAAGGCCAACTGCAGGGTTTCATACTCCACATATATTCCATTAACAAAATACTTGATGTTCTTGGAAAGGATGTTTGTCATGTAATGGGAGAAAACATTCAGTGACAGTGCTGAGTCTGGGTATTAACAACCATTTTCATGTTACAGAGGGAAAAAAAAACAACAACAACAAACTGAATACCTTATTCCATAAAACACTGATTTAGGAGCTATCAGCAACATAATATCTTAGGCCTGGATGTTTTAGTCTATCTAGACTTTTAACTCCTGGGGCAGTCATTGAGGGTATACTTTCCTGTGCAGAAAACAGTCATATTTTTTCTAATAATTATTATTTATTTGATGGCACTAATGTGCATTAGTAGAATCTGAGTACCTACATTAACCTGTCTAATCTGCTTATCTTTCATGAAAGTACTGAAGGGAAAAGTGTTTTGGTAGGATGATATTTTGCCAAACTTCCTGCATAGCTCAGCTGGGGTTGTGTTTCCTTGCATCTTCGTTCTCCTGCCTAGCTCCTTACTTTGTCCTGTACACTGGGCAGTGCTTGGGGTCTGACTCTCAGCTGGACATGCACACCACATACTGCCTGGGCTTTAGCTGTGATTTTTCAAATCTACAAGTCTGATACTTAAGAAATTTCCAAAACATCAGCACTGTGGGAAATTAACTTTCTCTGTCTAGTTTGATTTTCTAGCCTTCCACAGGGGCCTGAAAATTTATTTAAAATGCATCAGAATGCAAAATATCCATGATTCATAGATTATGGTTAGAATCAAAGATCTCTGGAAATAGAGAACTGGAGAATCTGTAATCAGAGTAGTGTTATCATTTTTCTCATTTCATATGTTGGCATGAAGCTACAAAATTTAAATTCCATTGGTAATATTATATCCATGAGTCTTTCATCAAGTTTCGGATGGGCTTACTAAGCAGAGAACAAAATTATCCTCATCCTAGTAATGTTTGGTACACACAGTACGTCTTCACGCTGTAGATTGCTTCTCAATTATAATTAAAGAGTCCTCAAATATAGAAGATAATGGGGAAAATACTGTAAGCTTCAGCATCAATAATATTTATCACATTGATTAAACGATTCATTAGTTTTAAGTTAACAAGGCACTCAGTAGTAGTAGCATTACTTCAAAGAAAAAGATGAGTTTTTCAAAATGATATTTCCTCAGTTGTAAAGCATGTGTGTTAATTCTGTCATCAGTGACTATATCCTATAAGATGGCATTTCTTCAGTACGATATTAAGGACTAATCTGAGATCTGAGTTTTTCCATAATTTGTTCCTCCGACACTTTTTCTTATAATGAATTGGATATAGGCTGCTTCTCTTTAATTACTATGATGCAAGAAGAAGGAAGAAGTGTTTTGGTGGTGGTGGTGTTGTGTTGTTGTTAGAAAGGTCAAAAACAGTTTCTGGCTACAGTTGAGGTTTCTTTCCCACAGGAAGTCATTAACTTTGTTGACCAAGTTTATGAAGGAACTAAAAGGAGATCAATTATTTACAGAAAGCATTGTGTAAAATTAATGCATATTAAGCTCCCAAGCGGATTTAATCATACCAGAAAAAGAAGTGACCTTAATTTGAGGTAGTTTCATTTGAAGGAAGATCCTAAAGTTATTTCATAAGTCTTAGCATGCTTTAACTTTTATGTACATCAATTTCTTATATTTCGTTCATTGCATTAACTTTCCCCAAATCTTCTTGAGTCAACAAGGTTGTAGTTTAAATCCAGACGCTTATTTGAAAATTAACTGCAAACAAAGCAGAGTGTAAAAGTTCTTCATTTTGTGTAGTACTGGTGTGGGAATTATCTTACAGGAAGAAAACCGCTGGTAGTTATTTGACTTTCAAGATGATGATGCTTAGGTTTCTAAGACAAGCATGTACCTCAAAAAACTTTACAAGAAATATGCATATACAATTAAATGATTCATCTTGTGATTACTTGCAGCATTTGATTTCCATCCAAAGTCTATGTGAACTTAGTAGTTTCTGATATTTTTATAATTAATGTACTGCATGTGAATATTTGCCCAAGATACATAGCACTAATATTTACACCTCAATAGGCAGGAAACAAATAATGTATGATTATGCAAAACTACTGCAAGTAGTAACAGCATAATGTTAATAAATAATCTATAGATAGAGAGTATCTGCTAAGTACTGTGTGATTATTAATTTTTGATAGCAAGATAACAGAAAAGACTCCCGAGAAAAGAAAAAACAAAAAAAAAAAAAAAAGAGAAGCAAACCTAATATAGAGAAGAAACCAGTTTCAGCACACCCAGGATCTGCATTTTTCAACAGCACTTTGTTATTTCAATGTGTATGAACTGAAATCCAAAAATATGCTTCCTGAAAAAGAAAGCGATGAAGTGTAGTGGCAAAAAAGTAAAATATTATTTTTCCCTTGTAGCTTCTTGGTACAATCTAATTAATTTTTGCATGCCTACACCTTCAGGAGTGCTTTCAGGTACATCGTTTTTTATTGCTTTATAACAGAACAGCAGGGTATCCATAAGGTCACACACAGAACGTATCATCTCTATTAAAACCTGAATCTGGCTAAAATTTCCATTAGGAGCCATGTTTGTAAAACTGCCCCTGGCTCTGCATGTTGGATTGTAGGTAGTGTTTTCTTCATAATGTTGATATCGTTTGCATCAGAATTAGCCCATTTTTATCATCTTACTCCTTTTTTATGCATTGTACCTTGTTTGGTAGCAACACAAGGTAATATGGATTGCCCACTTCCTGCCTGATCTCAGGCATTTTGTTTTTATTTTTCTTATTTAAGGAGGTCACTTCTGGTTATTCCCCCAAAACTTACACTTGAAATGCTCACAAGCATTCTCTGAGTACTGAAGCTGGAAAAGTTCCTTTAATTTGAACCCATGGTCAGCTAAAGAGCTCTTGAATTGCTTCCTCTTATGTACCTCAAATTGACACTTGACTCTCTGCTATGCAGTATGATGATAATCAGAAATGGTGAATAATTTCTTTTTCCTAATTATGATTAAAAGTAAACAAAATGCAGAGGAACTTCTTTATGGTAAGAGGTGACAGAGCACTGGAACACGTTGCCCAGAGAAGTTGTGCAATCTCCTTCTCTGGAGATATTCAAGACCCATCTGACCTATTGTAGGGAACCTGCTTTTGCAGGGAGGTTGGACTCAATGATTTCCTGAGGTCCCTTCCAACTCCTGCAATTCTGTAATATTGTTTACCTGGCTTTCAGTAAAATGTCTGACACCATCTGCCACACTATTCTTCTCACTAAACTATCTGCTTATGACTTGGATAGATGTACTGACTGAAAAACTGAATGTACGCTTGGGCCAGTTTTGTTCAATGTTTTGATCAAGTATCTCAATGAGGGGATCGAGTGCATCCTCGGGAAGTTCATAGGTGATACCAAGTTCTGTGGGAGTGTTATCTGTTTAGAATAGAATTTAATAGTTCAATTGGAAGAGACGTTCAGAGATCATCTAGTCCAACTGCCTGTCTTCCTCAGGACTAACAAAAAGTTAAAGAATATTAGTAAGAGCATTGTCAAAGTGCCTCTTGAACACTGACAGGCACAGCACATCAACTGCCTCTCCAGGAAGGCCTGAGAGTTAAAAGATTTTGCACAGTGCTGGATCAGCTCAATCAAGCCATGTCTATTTGTGTGGTATTCAACAGTGTTAAATGCCAGTGCACATGGATAATAACAACTTCATGTAGTGAGGTAGGTTCAATGAAGAATGGATGGAAAATAGTAGTTCAGATTGGAAAATAGGAAAATTTTTTCCTATGTTCTCTTCTCAAAAAGGCTGTGGAGTATTATATAAGCACAAAAAAGAAAAGGCAATTAATTTCCTGCTTGTCTTAACTTCTCCCTTTGGCCTTAATTTTTCATATGATTTGTTTTCAGTACAGACATCTAGGAGAAAGCTAGTCAGGGTGAAGGAGTAGGCAGCTACAAAGTGTTTACACTTCTCATCCTCAGATTTTACATGTACAGTCTCTCTGTTTAGTTCTTCATCATTTTCTGATAAATCTCATTATATAAATTAAGAAGTATTAATTAAATGTACTTGTTATACCTACATAGTCTGAGTTATTTGAGTAAAGTTTCATTCAGACTCTGATGCTATAGTAAGACCAAGAGCAGGTATTTATATTTCACCTCCTTTAATTCTTCAGTTCTTCAGTTAAAAGTCTTAGAGCACTCTCCATTCCTAATTAATCCCTGAGCTATAAGTAGTTCAAGAACAGGGCAACTAATCAGTGTCCTGGTTTCTGTGTCCCATCAGATACAAACCTCACAAAATGGTAGTTTGTCCGGACATAGCCAGATGAACTTAAGAGGCCGTGGAAGTCAGTTGCCTCGTATAGACTGCATGTGTGATGGGATGAAGAAAGCTTCCTATTAATAGTAACTAATGCCCTGTAGATGGAGTATCTTTCCAATTTATGCCTTCCAAGTGCCCAGAAAGCATAGGAATACACCAAGCATGAAAGTCCCCTCAAAGCAGATTCACTAGAACCTCCTTGCCCATAATTTACAAAAGGCATTCTGGTGAGAGCTGAATTACTCGACCTGACTTAGAGCCAAGACAATTAATTCTGTAGTTTCAGCTGTCTTACAAAATATGTAAGACTACAGATGATTCCTGCTGAGCTGAAGAAGGATTTGCCATATCCCAACACAGCAGTTATTTTTGCCTTTGTTTTCTGGACAGTTCTTCATTCTGATGCTCCTGCAGTTGCATGCATTCTTCCTCACTGGGAGGTGCATTCTTGACACATTCACAAGTAATGGCAAAAAAATCTGCAGAGGTAAATTTTGTAAGAATGGCTGGCACAGACCTAGCTTGAGTATCACCTGCTGTCCTTCCTTGGCTCATCTGCATCACAGACTTAAACTGTTCAGGCTTCATGAACAGCATAACCATGGAATTCAATATAAGTAGGTTAAATTCACTCTTGGTGTCATCTAAGCTGTTTCATTTGGAGCTAGCATGGGTAGCTCTACACTGCTTTGCCATCTGCATTGTACTTAGTCATCCAGGCTTCAAATCTTTCCTGAAAGAAAACTGTAGGAGGGGAAAACTTATTCTAAAAGTGTGTGTGTGTGTGCACCAATTCCTCTGCTAGCTCATTGTGATAGTGCAGAAGGCATTCTCAGGCTGTGCTGCCTGTTTTCATGTGGTTTTGTTTTTGGGGTTGTTTGGTTTTTTTGTTGTTGTTGTTTTTTTGGTGGGTTTTTTTTGTTGTTGTTGTTGGTTTGTTTTTTTTTTTTTGCAACAAATACAAACCTAAGTTTTAAAGTCTTCTCGTGATACTGTTCTATGTGCTCTTACCATGTCCATTTTCATGAGTAGCATGGACAGTTGCCTTGCAGCACTGCCATGGGCTTCTTCAGTAGGGCTCTTCTGCTCTCTCCCTGCCACACAGTGTGCCCCTTACTGGGACGTCTGTTGTTTTTTTCCCATCCGTCAGTAATTGCTGTAGGTAACCTGAAGGACTATGCCAAGCTGACAGATTTTCGTCACCATCCTCAGAGGAATCAAGTGTATCATTCCTGTACTTTGCTTCTTCCCCAAATCAGCCACCTACTCCTCCCACCAGAGAGTGCACACACAGTTAGACTGCGAATTGCAGGAGGATCTGCATGTTGCTCCACCATCCTATGCCATCTGAAGCTGTTAGCTAATTTGCTTATTGTACCCAGCATGTAAGGAGTTGACTGTGAGACCTTCCATTTGTATAAAATATGCCTGTCTGATTTGCTACTGAATTTGATGTTCTACCTGAAGAAAATGGAGATACTCTACAACCTGATCTTGCTGTAGATGTCCCTGTTCATTGCAGGGGAGCTAGATTAGATCACCTCTAAGGGTCCCTTACAACTCAAACTGTCCTATGGTTCTATGATATTTTTCCGGCTATTGGAATTAGTAAGTCCTTGGTGATTTCTTTTGGACCCAAATATGAAGCTTTAGACTACAATGAAACAGTAGAAAGAAAACAATGGGAAACTTGTAGTTACTGGGGGAGGGGGGGAGGGAGGAGGGGGAAGGAACAGTTCTGGATGCTGAACTTGTTGTCTTTGTTATTTTAACCAGTTGAAGTGATCTAAGCCATACAGATAAGCAGCATTTGTATGAGATGTCAAACTGCTACTAGAAAATCCACTGGCTTTCAAATGAGCTGCTGTAGCATTCCAGGTTCATGGGGTGCTATAAAAGGCTTTTCAAATCAAATCCAGGCAGCCTCTCCAGAGGCTCCAGGACCATCTGGCCTGCCTTCCTTTTAGCAGCTCTTCTTTATTACTGATGAGATCATTCATAGTCTCAAGGCTATTGCTTAAGCCATCACTAAGAGAGTTCAGCCTCCTAACTAGCAAAGCAAGTTCTTCTCATTGCCCTTGGTCAACTGGAATCACTCTCTTGGGTGTATCTTCAGTCAGACCTATCTGCATATCTTTTTTAATTCCCTTTTTTCCTCCTTTCTTTTTCCAAAAAGAGGTCTTGAGCTTGCACTCTGCACTTGAAGCAAAAAAAGATGTCACTTGAGGAAGAAAAGGATTGTAATTTAGAAAAATATTATTATAGAAATAATCTTTTACATCTTCAAAGCTCTTTACAAGCTAATTTATTAATTAATCTATATATATGGTTTTATTCATTTGTACTCTTGAGAATTAATCTTAGGAACTCAAACTCTATTTAAAAACTGTTCTTAAATGGAATTTCAAGTGTGCTACACAGAGAGGAAATGAATTTCTCTATCACCTTGCTGTGGCAATTAAGTTAATTTACGTTGTCACTGCTGTTTATTTTACAACACATGATGTACGTAGGTTACAGCAAAGAAATCTGTCTGAGTCAATGTGTGGTACTGTTTTGCCATATCTTTCTAAAAGGACAAATTATCAGTGGATTTAGACTACAGACAGTGGAGGAGCTTGTGGAATTCATAAAGTCTCAGTATTCTTTGCTGAAATCAGCAGCCTGAGAGGTTTCTGTACTCAAAAGATACAGTGATGGTGCTATCTCACCCTACTAATCCTCAAAGGGTATAAGGTGCTGAACTTCTGCATAACAAGTGGTTACCTTTATCAGATGTAATACAAGAAATGTGTGTGTGTTCAGCTGGTTTTGATTTGAAAAAATGGGAAGTCTCAGAGTTAACTAAGCTTCTACTGTCTCATGGCAGTTTTGAGATGGGGTGGGGAAAGATGTGTAAGTTAGTGCTTTTTCTGGCAGAAAGGTGAGCAGCAAACTGGTCAGTGGGCTGCAGCCACCCAAGTTCTGATTTTTGTCTTGTAAAGGTCCCAGGAAATGTTGTGAACTGTTGCAGGTTGAGGCAGAGAAATGAGTTAGATCTGTAATCAAAGGAAAAGCATCTGTAGGAAACAAAGCTTTATTACACACCCTGATCATTGGAGAGCTTCTTTTTCTTGTTATTGTTATGCTTCTGGATGCTACTGTCTGATAAATGACAAGTCCTTTTGTAAATCCTACTGGGCTTATCACTTTAGTGATACTCTCTGACAGTGCCATCAACAGGCTAGCATATGAAAAAGCATTTGCTTTCTCCAGTTTAAATCTGGAAAAAAAAAAAAAAAAGAAAAAAAAAAACTCAGTTGAGGAATTGAAGAGCACAATCCCTAAATACAGGTTACTAAATAAAATACCCTTTCAGTTTACATGATGGCTTCTTAAGGCATATGGCAAGAATTACTGACAAGTGTATTGATCCTTACCATCCAGGGTAGCCTGGAAATTGTCTCTGTTGGTGTTCATTGATTCATCTGGAACTTGTGGTCCATTCTGCAGAGATCCTAGAGGTCTATTTTTGCTAGATTGGATTGTGTGCTTACTGAACTGCCTAATTCATGATTCTTGTGGTGTCAGATATGCCTGTAGTTACTCTTCATTTGAAGTTTCCTTAGCTGCTTCTTGAGCTGAAAAGGCTAATTCTTGTTATTCTAGATGAATGCTTTGACTTTTCCCCAGTGTTCTCTGTTCTCTCTTAACTAGCAAATGGGATATCTATGATGTGTAGTCAATACAATCTGAATGACTATGTAAGAATTAAAGTTATGTTTTGGCAGCAAATGGAAATACTTTTGTCTTTTTTTCATCTTTAAATCATGTCTAGTTTGCAGCTTAAAGCAAAGAACCTTGAAGTCAATACCAAATGTATTTGTTACAAATGCCTTAAAAATACCAATTATATATGTAGGTACACATAAATCTGTCAACCATATGGAATATTCACACACCTGTCAGTGAAGTGAGAAAATTCAACTTTCAAATCTCACTTCAATGCACTGGAACGTATGAACAGAGCCTGGAGGACGTGTTGTGAGATGAGTAAATCCATTCAGTAAGGTAGCAGGCTCTATGCGGCTTACCTTGTATAGAGCTTCACACTGCTGAATATTATGGAATGAGCAGGTAGGAAATACTTTCCATGGAAAATAACATGGAAGCCAGGATAGCTAAATAAAAATTGAAAATAAGTGTGAAATGAGGTAGCAACATTTTTTGGTATTGTGGTTCTTGTGTAATACCACAGACTGCAGCTTGTGCATGCCACCTACACACAGCTTTGAAATATTGCAGTGATACATTGCTGAGATATTGGTCAGTTTTACAAACCTATAATTCAGTAAGCCTGCACTGAATTTTAGGGTGAATATTATATTGGTCAAGGAGATTCAACCAAACATTGCTTAGGTCTTCATCAAGTTATTATAAGTCACTGTCATGTTTATGTGGATTTTTGGTAATTTTCTTCAAACCTGAATAGTTAAGACAAAGCAAAAAGGAAAATAAATGCAATTTAGGGGCACTCTGGCAGAATTCATGAAGCCTGTCTTTCATGAAAAATAAGTCAGAAAACCCTGATTCATGCACAAGACAACAATCTCTTGCACTTCAGACATTGTAGTGAACCTCCATAATTTGCATGTGAAACATGTAAATCTGCAAGAATAGGATTACAATCTGCAAAACCAAATCCAGTGCCACAGATATTTTTGCTCCTTCTCATTGAGCCAGTCCCTGCCACTCAGAATTCTTTTATAAACATTCTGGATTACTCTCAGCCAGCATCAGTGGGGAAGCCCGTTATTGAATCTCAGCTGCCCTTCCTTCTACGGTGGATGCCCTGTCCATGAAGATGCTCAGGGTCAGGATGGGCAGAGCTCTGAGCTCCTAATGGATCTGTAGATGTCCCTGTTCATTGCATGGGGGTTGGACTAGATGACTTTTGAAGGGTCCCTTCCAACTCAAGCAGTTCTTTGATTCTATGAAAGCTAAAGACATGAAAACTATTGCTCTGACTAAACCCAGATATGTCTTCCCCATTTCCACCATCAAATTATTTACAGCCTTTTCCTCATTAAACCACTGATAGTAAAAGCCAGTAGCACGTGAAGAAACACTTGTCCTGCCTGTGGCTTCCAGTGATTTTTTTTTTTTCTCAGATAGTGAAAGTGTTGAACACAAAGAGATGAATGAGGGGGGCAAGCAGCTGAGGCCAGGAGAAAAGGGATATATATAGGACTTGCTTTTGCTATGCGTGAAATGTAACACCATGTTCCCACATTGTGACGCACATCAGGCATTCCAGATGGTGAGAAGGGTTGGGTTTCTGCCTCAGGCTGCCATGCACAGGCTGTATTTGCATTCCTCAGCCCAGTTGTTCATGGAGAAGCATTCGGGCAGTGCACAGCCGCTCGTTCAATGGTGCTCACCTCCCAAAGCACAACCGTGCGCCATGGTGCCAAATGTTGGGAGATCTTTGCAGGATGAGGACAGAAGGGAGTTGGAGTTCAGGCTCTGAGTGTCATCCCCCAGGATGCAGAAATAGAAAATCATCAGAAATAAAGTGTGCTTATTCAGTCCCTGCACCTGTACAAATAGCCTTGAGTTTGTGTGAAATGCGGACAAGATTACTGTAGCCCTGCTCTAAAGGAACACCTGCTCCATTAAAAAAGCCTTCCCACAAACCTGGTGGAGCTGTAGGTGTCCCTGTTCATTGCAGGCAAGTGGAACTGGATGGCCTCTAAGGGTCCCTTCCAACTCAAAAAGTTCTACAAGTCTATAAGGAAGTCTTTTCAGTGATTGTGTATGTCCAATATTGTCACCAGTTTTGCTTGTTGGGGCTAATTGTGAACTTCAATTTGTTGCATGTGCAGCAGCTGTGATTGCTGTTGCTGTAATTAATATTGCTTGAAATTATTCAGTTTAATTGATTGTATTAATGGATCTGAGTTTTAGCTGTCTGAGTCTGTTATTTTGCATGCGTACATTTATTTTAAAAACAAAGAATATAAGGGAAAAAAGCATTAGAGAAGTAAAAAGCATTATAAAAACATATTTATAACTTAGAGGATATTTCTAAAAGCTATCAACATAAGAGGCTTTTAAAATGTACACATAATTTCACCTAATAAGTGTACTGCGTTTAGCTGTCATTCTGCCTGGAATATTGCTTTGAGGTTATCCTTGTTAAAGTCTGTGGAATTCGCCTGAATAGTTCCCATTCATGGTAGAGGAAGTTGTGAACTGTGTGTTAGTCACTAAACAAGAACTGTATCTTTAAGAAGGGAAGATTTTTATGAAGAATTTTTTTTAAAAGAAATTAATGGAAAAAGAGAAGGACTGTGTCTAGAGATCAGAGCTGCATTTACTGCATGTTAAGAGGTATTTAAGTGCAGATTTCAGTTTGGGTGGATGGTTTCTCCCCCAAGTTTGGCTTCTCCCCTTGAAGCGCAGTTGATCATTCCACCTTAACAAGGTGCAGTGATTGACAGGTGGAGATGTAGCACGGAGCAGAAGGTGGGAGTGTGCTCTATTGGTTTGTGCTTGTACATCCTGAGCACCAATTACTGTCACTGCTGCCAGCGCTGATGTGTTTATCAGGATGAGTTATAGCAGGATATATGTACACAGGCAGCGTGTATGCTGGATGACCACCCCCTGTGATGTAAAATATGAGAGTCTGGGAGCTACCGTTTTATAATTCATCAGGTTCAGCAACCGAATGTTGTTGGTTGGCTTAGTTATAAAGGCAAGTGTGAACCGAACAGCAGACAGGAGCATCTCGCATTAACAGTCCTGCGAAGCTGCGTTTGGTGCCTGGGCTCTGCTTTTGTTCAAGTGAATTCTGCCCTCGGTGAGTGATGTGGGTTCTGTCGACCTAAAGCTGCTATTATATAAGCTGGGGAAACCTGCCTGCGAGTTTTCTTTGTGTTTTGCTGCTGGAAGTCCTTGTCTGGGGTTGTTTTTAGCTTTTACAATATTTTCAGTTGTGTGTGTTACTGGCACAAAATGAGATGAAAAGAAAAACGCAGCGATGAATTATTCACCATAGTGCTGCGAGGATCTCTTTTCTGGCTAAAGTTACTTTCCTCCGTGAGCGTGGTGGGTGTTCAAAGAAGCTACGAAGCAGCAAATTTACCTGTCATTAAACGGCTTTTTATTAGCAGTTAAGGAGAGTGATAGCTTTAGCTTTTGTAACGAGAGGCAGGGAGGGGGGGGAGGAAAGGAAAATCTGAATTAGAAGCATTTAGTAATTCTTTGCTTGCACGCACATGTGGCTTTTCAGGTTCAGCACTGGATCTTTTGTGTGCAAGAAGGAGCTGCAAGGAATGTAGCATGGAGTTTTTTAGTGAGGTGACCAGTTAGATGGGAGACTCTGTTTTTGTGGTAACACGCTCGAGATCCCATGAAAATGAATGATTCCCCATCTTGCATATCAACGGTTCTGAAATATGTGTAAGATGAAAGGCAAAGAGAGACTTTGAAACAAACTGTGGGAAGCATGATGCAGCGCAGCAGGGCAGGAAAGCTGTATTTCCTATAATATGTGCAGTACTTTCTGAATTTCATCAGCTTTAGTTCCTAATTACCGATTGCTTCGTTATGATCTCTCTGTCTTTTTAAGCAAGCTCGTTTAATATCTACCCGTATTATCTTGTCGGTAGCCTTAACGATCAGTCAGCCAGCCAAATATTTTCTGTTTGCTTTAAGCAGAAACGAACGTGGTGGCACACATTTCCAGCCTGAACTGTCAGCACTGCCGTGCAGTACCTGTGCCCCTCCTCAGCAGAGACAGGTGGTCGGGAGTGACAGTTTTATCAGCAGTGGCATTATCAAAGGGAACAGGTGCGGCTCCTGTCCCTCTCTTTCTTTTTTCTCCCTCGGCTGCAGAGGCAAGTTTGCTTTATCGGAATATCAGAAGGGCTCAGCAGCAGCACCTGTTGTCTTGTTGCTGTATTATTAGGAATTGGAAGGAGACACTGACAGAGACCTTCATCTGTTATCGGTCCAAACTGTTTACCCTGTACTGATTTAAACTTATGTTGCTGCTTCTTACTTAGAAATTATCTGTTCTATGAGATATCAAAGCTGCTGGACCGATGCTGACTTAATTAATAAGGTACTTCCCTTTTAGCACCATCATTTTATTCAAAGATGAAGGCAATTAGCAACGTGGCTTTTGCCACAGGCTTTCTTTGCAGAACAGATTTGCAGCATTCTTTATAAATCTGAAATTTGAAAAACAAAAAAAAATTCTGAATTTCTCCAGAAGATCATTTCCTGCCAGCGTAACAGATTTCCTGTTTCTAGGAATGAGCTTATACCTGTGTCAGCAGTGCTTTATTTAAGAATATTTCACTGCTTTTTAAACATTCAGATCTATTTTCAGTGACCCCTGTGCTAGCAAATGATATTTCTTGAAGTGTGAGCTTCTGGCTTTGCAAGTTCTCCTCCTTTCAGAAATCTGTGATACTGCATCCATCTGTCTAGGCATTTATATTGCATGCATCACTATGGTGTAATCTCAGCAATCTGAGCATTAACCATGTAAATGTATGTACTGTAACTGAGGAAGTATAAATTAGGACAGGAAAAGCAACCCTAAAAGGAGAAAGTTATGATATGGGCATATGGCTCTTGTGGGCAACGGTGCTCCAGAATCACTCTTTGTTATGACAAAATAAATTAAGCAACCAACTAGTTCAGTCTGCAGGCAGTGGTATGGAAGCTTGGTCACAGATGAAACCAGCTTCCTGAAGTTTGATCCAGATAAGACCAAGGCCAAGTGAATCGAAAGGAGCCAGAGGACGTGGCACAAATTCCATCTATTCCGGGTGCGTGCCTGCCGCTCCTTTGTGCTCATAGTCTGGGAGTGCTGCTGAAGGAAAAGCAGCAGTGACTAAGAAACATATTTTAAATTCTCTGTGGTCTGGAGAGCCCAGTTGTTTTATCTGGGGCTGAGTTTGATGCTGTCATCCATGCCTCTCGTCTTGCAGTGAGTAGCTGCTGTGTGCTCTCGGAGTGCTGTGCCTTCACTCCCCCTGGTTACCCAAGGTGCAGGTAACCGCCAGCTGTAGGGTTAGCGGTATACTCTGCTGAAAACACACTACACCACACCTCCAAGAAGTGTGCTGGCCTGTTAGTAATTTCTGATCAGAGCTCGTATTTTAGGGCTGAAGCATATCACTGAGTAGGAGATATCTGCTCCCCAAGAGCTTTTACCTTTTGGTTACAGCTGAGACCGACTAAGGCACTGATGTCCAAATTGTGCTTCATATAAAATATAGTGTCTAGGGAAAACATCTTGGAAAGAAGTCCTTAGCTTTGGAATTCAACATTTTTTTTTTTTTTTAGATCTGACATACCTCAGATCTGCTCACCTTCAGGTTTGCTGTGAAGTCCCATGGTAGCTGACAGTCAACGTTTTTGGTGAAGTTACTTTCCAGTTGGCCATAAATCTGGTGATTGTGTGTCTGCTTTTCTTGGTGTCAAAAGTGATTGGAGACTTCAGCAGCAAATATATTTTCTTCTTTTAAGTACACACACATGAACTACACTTTTAAATGAGAGAAAACCTTTATAACAGTGAGTCTTGAGTACAGAAAGCTCTGGTGCATAGCAGTGAAAACTATTTGCTATATATTAAATCTCTTTTTTTTATGGAATGGATCAATAAAGTGACACTGCATGCTGTTTCTCAGCATTCTCAGATTTGAATTCAGTAGTCATGATGGGTATGAAACAAGGCCATATATACACCGATAATCATAATGATGTGCTGTCAGTAAGTCCTTCAGTGGAAAAATGGGTTGGAATGACAGGTTAGACATATAGTATCCTTGACGTTGACAATAGCCAACATAACTTTTTGGCAGGGAAGAGCCAGACAGAACGTTATAGTAGAAAATGATCATCTGCCAATTGAAAACAGTAATTTTTTTTTTTTCTGTACTCGGAGAAATAGGCAGAGAAACAGCATTTAAAGGATTATCAAACAGTCAGTGCATGAAAGGAACAAATTTGGCAAATGGAGCAGAGAGTGTGCTCATAAATGCAACATACTATTAGATGCTGCTCTGTTCCTCGTGTTGGAAACAAAATACATGCAAAGGTCTAATCCTTCGTAGGTCTTTCTTGATTTTACAAGCAGCAGAGGATATTCAGCTTAGGAGTGGAATGAGAAATTCTGAGTAAAATGTATCTCAAAAGTGCTCAGTTTTATTCATTTGTGTATATAATTGCTTGGGTTTAACCACTGCACATTCTCTGCTGTAGGTAGTTAAAACAATAACTACAACTAAAAGCTTCCAGATGAGGAGGCTGCATTGTAATAGAGCTGGCTCTGGGGAATTCAGCACTGGAATTCAGTTGGAGATAGATGTCAATGGAATTAAGTGATGCAAATTCTCTGAGCTCTGCTTGACACTGTACATAGTCAACATAACCAAGAACATGAGTAGCATCAGTCAAGGGTCCTTTTCAAGAAGCAATCTGCTCATTTTGGTTTCAGTGGAGTTTCTTAGTGTTCTCAGGGGAAGCTCTTAGAGGGTTGGGTTTCTGACTGCAGAGTCAGAAAGGTGCTGGTTGCTATGACCCATCACAGAGTAGTTGTAAACTATGGAGAAGTTGCCCATGGAAGGTGGTCTAGGATTCAACTCATATCCAGGATCAGCTCTACTTCAACCTAGTAAAGGTCCTATGTCTTTGAATCATAAAGGCAAGAATTAAGATGTATAGCCCTAGAATGACACTGTACCTTGCTCTAGATAAAGTTTTCCCTTTTTCCATGTTGCGACTATATGTTATGAAAGAAAAATATTCAACAGGAAACCCTCTTACATAGCTCTACATGAAATGGCTGTGATCCCATCATATCACAGGCTGAAAGCACTACTAAACCTCTGCTGCCTCTATAGTACTCAGCTCTCTGTCTTGTCTGGAGTCATAAGAGATGGAGAGCATTTGTTGTTCTACATGCCAGTGTGCAAACAGTAATGATACTCCTCTGTGGCAGATTCGTTCACTGTTTAAACACTGGCGTACTGTCTTCTGTCCTCTGCAAACTTTATTAGTTCGTGACATATTATGTGATATTTATATACAGTTCTTATTTTATACTACAAGAAAAAACTTATGGCATAACCCTCTTCCTACTTGGATCTTACCAATGAACTCATTCAAAAGTCATCCTGATAAAACTGCAGATTGTGTCCTGATTCCTGGAATCTTTTCTTAATGTTAGCAGTGCTCTCCTGTTATTTTAGACAAGCAGGAGTGTAATCTGGATTGACAAGAGTTTTAAAATCCTGGAAGTTGCTGTCATCTTTACGTCACGCTTGCCAATGTGTTGTGCTTGATGAATCTGTGAATTGACAGAATGGGGCATGGTGCGCCCCTTCTAATTCTTTTCTGTACTGCTTATGCAAACTTTCTTATTAGGAAAAGAGCAGAAAAAAGCACTCTGTAAGTGTAATTTACACTACTTCTTGTACTAAATTTTGAAGAAAGAGATCAGTGCACTTGGATCTAAAAAATTGCTAATTTAAGAACCCACTATTATCGCGTTTTTGTGTTGTAATAACCTTTAACACCATAAAATAATAAATAACATTTTGAACCGGCTTGTGTGCAGCCACGTGCTGAAAATGAATGAGTGAACTAGACAGACAGACTGGAATCAGATTGCATGGCTTTGTTTTTTGTTTGTTGTCTGTTGTATAGCAATGTGCTTCTAAATTTTAAGTAGATTGTACTCTCAGAAGCATTTTCACTACATTCAGTAATGTGTACAGTGAGTAGAAAAACTATTTGGAGCAGCTTGCAATACTGAGGAGCAAATATTTTACCTAGTGGTGTCAATAAAAAGAAACAAAAAGACTTGCTCACTGAAGGCAATCTCTACATGCTTTGAAAACAGCTTACAGCTGTGTTAAAAACATCAGCACTCATCCTCAGTATTTGCCACCTGTAAATGGTATTTTATTCTCTGCATTTGTTTGCAGTACTGTTATTTTGTTTGTGGTAGATTTCTCTGTCTTATATTACTCAAATATTCCTTGCAAAAGGTATCTATTATCCTAGATGGAAAACTGGGAATGTGCAAATTAATTATCTACTTCGTGTCCCCTGCACTCTGTGCCCTCTTCAGCTGTTGAAACAACAGCGTACATTGGTTGTGAGCTGCAGCGTTGTTCAGCAATACAAAATAAAACTATCAGTAGATGGCATTAGGTGAAACTCTTTGGTTTGCAGCAGTTCTGTTTCTAATCTTAGAGGTATAAACACAAGAGTTAAATACTGTGGTGAAATACACCCATTCAGCATGAAGCAACTTTCAGAGCCAAGAGCAAACAGCACTCTTACTTACAAAACAGGCTTTCCAGACGTGGAATTATTTTTGTTTCACAACATATTGCAATTTGACAAAATTTTCTGGAAATGTTTGAATTGAAGAAATTGTTCAGAAATAGTAAGTGCAATTCAAATGTTTGCTCTTTGTATTTGTTTTCTTCTATCCCAGTTCAAGTTTTATGACCCTTGAATTTTAACAGTACACTGATCTATATTCACAAGATCCCCAAAGAAACCTTGTAGTTGGACTGGGTGATCTTAGTGGTCTTTTCCAATTTTAATGATTCCATGATTAAGATATTTTACAGTAACAGTTGCATGCTGGTTTCTGTAAGCTGATGTGGTGCAAATACTTTACACTCGCTTATCTTCCTTTGTTTTCACTCTTTCCTGATACTCACACCTGTCTGCTGACATGACAACACTCATCGGCAGCTTACTTCCCTCTTTTAGGAGATGTGCATAAATGCTGCTTTGTTTGTATTACATTTCAGTGCAGAGATAATGAATGGTAGAGACACAAAATAGCAGAAGGGATGGAAGACAAAAAAATAGATGGGACTGCATATTTCCATGCATTTTCTGATGGAATTATTGTGAAGTTCATTAATTAGAGTCCATTCATAGTCCATTAATTAGAGTCCATATTTATACTATTTGTAAATCTCACAATGAAAAATTTTACCTCGATTGTTTGAGACTTTTAGGAAAGTGTGAGTGCAGCCAAAAAAGTGTGACTGATGAAGCACCTGGACTTATCAGTTCTACGATTCTATGAAACACTGAACTTTTTTATTTCCATCTATTTTTTGTATGCTTGCTTAACAGAGAACAAAAAAAGTTTAGGCTGTAGCTGCTGTCTGCAGGCCTGTCCACTAATTCTAACAAAAATATCTGGCCCAGAATCCATTACTTGTATTTATGGTGGGACTTTTCTGAAGGTTTGAAACAGAGGAAGAAAGTTGTCTTAAAATTAATGGGCTACCTGATAGGTTCCCTTTTGTAACTCTGTGATAATAAACTCTTCTACCCCTAGTGCTGTTCCTCAGCATGAGGCTGCCTTACCTAAGATACCAGCAAATGATGAATTTTTATAGAGTGAAGATTTGTTTTAAAATTATACTGTGAAGGGAAAATACACCTGATTTTTCATGTCAGTGTGAGGTTTGGAATGCCACATACGTGCTCAGTTTGTTCTGATCTACGGGTATAAATTATTTTTCCTTATTCCTGTGGATATTTTTTAGAATATTAACAGAAATAATGGTAGAAGAGAGAGATCATTATGCTTAAAAAAAAAAAAAGCCTTTTAACTGTTCATTGCCAAAATATTTATGGTATTGTACCTCTCTTTCTCCCCCCTCAATTTTCAATTGCCCAAGCCTATCACTTGAAGGAGAGAGAAAACAAAGCCAGAAGAGCCACAAGGGTCTAATGTTTGAATATATATGATGAAGAATGGTAACAAATTGGATTTGGATTTTAAAGTTGGGGTGTTTTTAGGGAAGGAAAATCTTTAATTGCCTGTTTTTCCCAATATAAATTAGACATTTAAGTTTTACATGTAGGTATCTCGATCAAATTCTGTCACATTTGCACATACCTGGCAACATACAAACCCAAGACCAGCCTGAAAACACAGTCATGGTTAGTGACACATTCATAGAATGGCTTGGGGTGGAAGGGACCCTAAGGATCCAACCCCCCTGCCACAGGCAGGGCCACCAACCTCCAGATCTGGTACTTGACCAGGTTGTCCAGTTGGTTGACCAGTGGTACTATCCAACCTGGTGATGTATGAGTCTGAAGCAATCTGTAGATGGTCTAGATGAAGTTGTAGATAAATTAATCTACTCAGTCTACATATCAAGCACCATTTTAATTTAGCCTCTTTCCTGTTCTTTGATTTATTTGCAGCACTTCCGTAATTGTGACTGACACCCTTGAAGTGGACGCCATTGATATATGGTGTTTGTAGTGCATTAAATTTGTGAAACAAATCAAGATTCTTTTTTTTTCTAAAGACAGTATGGTTGTAAATTATGTTACTTTTTTGATACGGATATCTTTCAGATAAATTACATAAACCAAACTGTATAGATACAGTGCATAAACTGTCACCTATAAATAAAACTAACGGGAATCCTGTTTTTAATGAACCTTCTTCTGTGACAGAGAAACATCTGAGACCTTATCATATTAATTGCCTAATTTTTTGTTTTAACCTATTTTTTCGTATGGTTTGTTAAAGCAAATAAAAAACAGACCATTTGAAATGCTGTCAAACTGTATTTGAGCACATGAGACACATGACATGTGCCATTGAAAATGATGCCCCAGGGAATTTCCTGAACATTATTTCTGCAAATGTGAAATGCAGCCACCTCTGCTGATGAAAGGGCAGGAAGCTGAATGCCAAACATGACAATATTTTGAGATCAGGGAGCGCCAAGTCACAATGATAATCGTTTTCAAGGTAGAAGAATAAATGCATACCGAAAGAGCAGATTTTTTAAATGCTCACCTAAAAGCTCTGCAACCATTAATCTGCACACAGTTCTGTGCATTTAATTCACAAAAATGTAGAGCCTAGTTGATCTTTCTTGGGATTTGTACTTGGACTCCACCAGCTCCAGGTATTTCAAATAGAGATTCTTAGTCATCTTCTCTGGTGCTAAATGCCAGCAATTATAAGTACTGGTTGACTCATTTCTCTACTCCACAAGTTTTTATGGCAGTTATAAACCTTTGAAAATGCTGACAGACCTGTAGCCATCATGGGCACTGCCAATATCAAAGAGCTTGATATTAAATATAGCCGGATATTAAACTTCTATATTGCTGTACCCAGTTGTTCAACAGCAGCATGACTAGGGAGGATGATGTGAGCCAGGGGACACTAGCACACCTAAATGTAATATTTTATTTATTCTAATGATCTTTTCATTTTATAGGATTTAAGTTGTTAACCATACATCATCTTGCCACCATAGTTTAGCAGTTCTGTATTTCTAAGTATAAGAGAAGAAAGCTTTGCTTGTATATTTTTTACATATCCACAGCGAATTAGACCAATTATCACCAAATTACAGACTAGTTGAGGCTGGAAGCTAGTTCTGGAGATCATCTACTCCAACCCATCTGTAGTAGGAGGATCAGAAGGTTGCTCAGGGTTACGTCCAGTTGAATTTTGAATACCTCCATATATGGGGACTCTAACACCTTTCTGGTGAATTAATTCCAGTTTCATCTTAAAATAAGAAAAAAATATGGTTTTTGTTGTTGTTGTTTGGTTGATTTTTTTCAGTGCTTAAATTGAATCATCTATATTTCAATTTGTTCCCATTGTCTCCTGTTCTTTCACTGCGAACCACTGAGAATAGCCTGTTTCCAATTGGAGCTTCTTTGTGATATCTCATCATGAATCTATCAAGCAAACTGTCCAGAAGACATAACTTGAAGCACTACTGTCCAGTGTTGACCAAAGCATTCCCTAGTATGCAAGCTCTGACATCTAATAGGTGGTAAAAATGACAAGAAGGAGCTGCACATCTCAAAAGAAATATGAACCTTTCTCTGTGTTCTGAAAATACTTCTCAGGCTTTTCCCAGATGTTAAGTATCACCCAATGCTAAATATTTTGGTTGTTCAAGATTTTGAACAGGCTGCCCAGGGAAGTGGTGGAGTCACCTCTTCTGGAGTTGTGGTACTGAGGGACATGGTTAGTGGGCATGATGGTGATGGGTTGACAGCTGAACTAGATGATGCTAGTAGTCTTTCCAACCTTAATGATTCTATTATTTGAATTAAACCACACTATTCCTGTCCAATACTTTTCCCCTTTGTTCAAATTTGCTAAATTCTTGCTTAGAATTTAAGTTCAGTTTAAAATTCAGGTGGTTCATGGTTCATGAGAATTAAACATTCATCTACTGTTTATCCTTCCATAGGTAGTAATTATTTCTTCTCTTACTCCATGAACTAAAATCTGCCTACCAAAAACAATGTCATTCAAGCAAAAGAAATTTTTCCTTAACTGAGAGACTTGCCTGCATTGCACAGCTCATGAAAACAACAGTGCACTTTCAGAATCTTGAAGCTGGCTTCAGCATTGGCTTAGCTGATCAAAAAAACCTTCTACGAATAGAATATGCTCTATATAAAATAAGGTGAAACCTCAAATTTACTTAAATTTGTTAACGTCCTCTTTAGCAGCTTTTCTACTCCAGAGATTTACCTTCTTTCTGTTTGGAGTAAGTTGTTCTCATTAAGCTCTGTGATTACAAACAAGGCTTAGCAGTATTAAATGACTAGATATTTTTATGGCCAAATGGGATTACTTTGATAATTGGCTGTGATCTACTGCAGAGCCTGTTCTCCCATGCTTGCTGCATTGAGCCTTGTAATGTGATAGAAGTCCCATCCAACTGACGTTTACCAGGTCCTTTGATCCTGGACCTCTTCAGACGTTTAGCTTCTTGTCAGCTGTAGACAGAATAACATCCAGTCCAGAATTTTTATTTCTTCTGTCACTGTCCATGTTGGTGCCCTCTTAACTTTGTAGTGGCACTGTGATGAAGAATGACAAGGCTTAAAGTATGTGAAGTCATCACAGTGTTTCACGAAACCATTTCTTTCTGAGGTCCTCAGTCCCAGATATCATGTAGCCATGTCAGATTTTGTTCTTAGAACAAGCCTTTTCTGACACAAACATCTTTGGCAAAACAAGCTTAAGAGTTTGACAGAAACCTCTAGAACTGAAGTTACAGACTGGCTGCATGGTGTCATCCACCAGGTAGAATGGCATCTACTCTTGTGCTCACAATAATAGATCCTTATCATAAAGGGATCAATAGACCACTCTAACCATTAAATAAATAAATAAATAAATAAATAAATAAATAGATAGATAAATGCTAAAGGACTGGTGCTAATATAGTCAATCTGCGTGAACGTGTTTGAGGAGATGCAGAATTCAGAAGAGGTACTCTGTATCTTGTGTCCCCTCAAATTCCGGATGGATTTCTAATGCATGAAACTTCTTTATCCAATGCGTTGTTAGTGCTATCTCACTGAAATACTTCATTTGTTTTTTTAATATATTAAATCATACAGCTTTGCTATTTGGTGTGGAAATTACAGAACTGTTTGAGTTGGAAGGGACTTTTAAAGGTCACCTAGTCCAAATCCCCTGCAATGAACAGGGACATCTGCAGCTAGATCACGGTACTCAGAGCCTGGTCCAACCTGGCCTTGAATGTTTCCAGGGACAGGGCATCCATGGAACCTAAAGGTAATGGGAGCAGAAGGCATCCAAAGGGCTGAGAGATGGTTTTTGCTGTGGGTATGCTTTTCCACCTTAGGACATATTTCCTTTCTTATAATTAATAGAGCTGAAGAGAGCTGAAGAAAGTTTTATGAAGTTCCTTTGGGTATCAAGGCACCCCCTATTACTGATTGTTAACAGGTATACCCCATACCCAATAGCAAAAATATTGTTTAAATAAGAATATGAGGATAGAATGGGTTAGTATCAACACAAATCCAGTTTCTGGTTAGTTTTGCATCTATGTATTGACATCATGGGAGTTGTAGCTAGTTTGAATTGGTATATCTGTAAACAGGCACTGAGGGACAGGGTTTAGTGGGCATGGTGGTGATATGGATTGAGAAATTGTTTATCATATCCATATCCCCAGAGGTTTCTCCTGTAACTTAGAGAATCAAAGAATCATAGAATGGTTTGGGTTGGAAAGATCATGTAGTTCCAACCTCCTGCTATAGGCAGGGACACCTCCCTCCAGACCAGGTTGCTCACAGCCCCATCCAGCCTGGCCTTGAATGCTTCCAGGGAGGGGGCATCCACAACCTCTCTGGCAACCTGTTCCCAGGTTCCCAACTCACAGTAAAGAATTTCTTCCTAAAATATAGTCTAAATCTACTCTCTTCCAATTTAAAACCATCTCCTCTTGTCCCATCACTATCTGCCTTTATAAAAAGTCCATCCCCAGCTTTCCTGTAGGCTCCCTTCAGATAATGGCAGGCTGCTATAAGGTCCCTCCAGAGCCTTCTCTTCTCCAGGCTGAAGAGCCCCAGCTCTCTCAGCCTGTCTCCATAGGGGAGGTTCTCCAGCCCTCTGGAGAATGTTTCCATATGTGGAAATCCCAAAGTCATGAATTGATTAGAAAGTCATGATTAGCCAGTGACAATAGAAAGAGCACTCTGTATCCCAGGGGTGCTTCAGCAGCTTTTCTTGTTCAAAATATGTGGTGCCTATTGTGTAATGATGAAAAGATGCAAAAGAGGTTGTTTTCATTAAAAAAAAAAAAAAAAGTAATAATTGAATAATCTGGAATAATCTGTGTATGTTTACAAATGTCATTATTTGAGGTGTAAGAAAGGCTGTGTATTTTAGTGGCAGCTTTGCAGGCTGGAGGCTAATGCCTGCATTGTGCTTCTGTGCCTGTGCTGTGATTTATCTGGAGCAGGCCATGTTTATGGCCATGCTCCCCATCACTAGCTGGTGGGTATAGTCCTGCCAAGTCCTGTTGTCAGCCCGTCTGTAAAAATAATGTCAGTAGTAATCAGTCACTGCCCACATCCATCCTGCCTGTCATCTTTGCTCTCAGGGGCCACCACCACCAGGTTATCCTTTTTACCAGTTCTGCTCCTGTCTCACAGGACAGGGAACCTCCTTTAGCACTCTCCTTTTGCAGGGCATGGCTATTGCCCCTCTTTAATCTCCTGCAGGAAGAATAGGGAAAAAAAAGAAGAAAAAAAAAAAAGGCATTAACCAACCGTTGGGATAAATGTCACACTCAGCCTGACATTTCTTGATGCCAGGCCCTGGGTGGCTGAGCAAGCTGGGGCTGCAGCCCCCAGGGGATAGTGAAGGGAGACACGCAAAGGTCGCTGTGGTTGCTGTGGAGTAGAGACTTTAAAGCAGAACCTGAATATAAAGCATTGCAGGGGCTGACATGCAAATTAAAATGTAAATAAGGTTGACAAGCTTTCCAGCAAGACATCAAACCGTCAAAGGGCGATTTTACATTCTCCAGGCCCTCTCTGCCCCTCAGAAGCACGCTACAGCTGTTTCCTCAGCCAGTAAGGATGGTAACCTCTAGGGGAAGGAGCATATTAAAGTCGTAGTGATTCTTAGCAGCTGTCACATTTGCAACGGTTCCTTTTCAGAGTGTTTCATAATCGTGGTTTTTTTTCAGCATACTTGCCTTAGGAATTTGGGTTACGCAACCACAACAAAAGAATAAACAAAATATGTATGTATATATCCATGCACGAGTGTCTGGGGCCGTCTTAAAGCTATGAAGTTTGTACAGGCTTCATGAAAATAGGGTAATTATGAGAGCCTGTTCCAGGCTTTTGGCATAATTAGCAAAGAAATCAAGAAATGTGAAGTGAGAGAAGAGAGTCTCTGGCATAGGTCAGTCGTTGAATTTAATTCAAACTGCAGCAGAACACAGAAAAGGTTGGCGAGGTTGAGGCAGGGTTGTGAAAAGGAGAAGGAGAAGAGATTTAGCTGAGGCAGAAGTACAAAACCATCTTTTAGTTCTCGTGATAGATTCACCACCAGCATCCTGTGCATGGTAGGTATGTGGTAAAGATGGCTGTTGCTTCTCTGAGCCGTCTGCTTTCATCTTTATCTTTTTTTTTTTTTTTTTTTTTTTGGTTTAATGATTTAATTCTTTTTGTTTTAATGTCTGGCAGAAATTTGAGTATATTTAAAACCATGTGCATTTCACCATTAGCCCCCCTTGGCCCACCCTCCCACCTTTTAAAGGGTGCTGCCCTTCACTACCGGTGGCCTTCAGAGCAGCCATCTGGCAGAGCCAGCTGTGTGGTAAACCCCTACAAAGCTGATTTCTGTTTCCCATTCATTCCCATTGTCACTCAACTGCCTGTTGGGATGCTTTTAGAGGCCTTCCCAACCAGTCATCTCAAAACAGGAATGGTTTTCTGCGGTAATAGTGTCTGCTAATGTCTCATTACAATCAATTTAAATGCTTCAATTCTACTGAGAGCTAATAACACATGAAAGTCAAACTAGGCTCGTTATTTCAAAGACATATATTTTTTTGTAATGAACTGAACTATTATGCCCCACTGAAAGCTTGACTATAAAAGGATTTTAAAGCTGCATTTGTAGGGTCATTAGGAGCTCCTCTTATGTATCTTCTAAGTTTTGAATAGTCAGATGTTCTCAGCTTTCTGTTTATCTTCAAGAAAATAATAAACCTTTATTTACTGCCCTTTGCTAAATACATATTTAATAGTATTAAAAAATTGAAGTATCTAAACCAATATGACCTGCCTAGCTTCCAGCAACCTTCTCATTACAGTTTATAGAAAAGAAAATTTGTTTCACTGCCCTTTATTCACTTTATCCTCATGTTTCCACTCCCAACTCAGGCTTTTTCAACATTATTTCTTTCAACGAAGAGGTCTTCAAAAAAAGGGAGTTGAAGTAATGACAGCAGGTTGCACATGAAATCAACATGGGCCACCCTTCAGGTGGAGATCTTCTGTGAGAATGGAAACAAATTGAACCCAAGAAGTTCAATACCTGCAGAAGTTAGGGAAACAAGAAAAAGCCCCAGATGCATCAAATTTGCCAGTTCTTAAAAAAAAAAAAAAAAAAAAAAAAAAAAACAACTCATGAACTTCCAGATTTGGAATGGGTGGGACACTGAAAGCTTTGGGAAAACAGAAGAGCAGTTAGACTGAAGAAAGGCGAAAGAAATTGTTCCCTCAAAGGGTGGCACTGGCACAGGCTGCCCAAAGAAGGTGTGGATGCCCTATCACCAGAGGTGCTCAAGGCCAGGTTGGGACCCTGGAGAGCCTGATCTAGTGTTTGACAACCCTGTCTATGGCAGGAGTGTTGGAACAAGATGGTCTTTGAGGTCCCTTCCAACCCAAGCCATTCCATGATTCTGTGAAAAGAAAGAAGCCTATGTATTCTGTAAAAACATAGAAGGAAATCTTCCTTGAGTTTATTCTGAACAAGTAGTTTAAAAGGAACTGTGGAAAGGTGAAGCAAATAACTGAGATGAGGACAGAAATACAGGAAATGCAGTTCCATGCCACAACTCACTGACTCTACTGTTATGATCATTTAAAAAAATGCTGATCTCTTAGTCATGGTATGGCTCAGTCCTCTGTAGACCCACATGAGAAATGTTGGAGGAGGGGGAACAGAGACCATGTGTGCTACTTTTGCCATAAAATGCAGTGTATTATGAATTTACATCCTCCAACTGTAACTGAAACAGTCAAGAGAAAGTGAGGTTTGTGCTTTAATTTGTTACATTGAGGATGTGGAACACAAAGGGCATGGCACAGGCAAATACCCCAGTGCTATTGGCAAGGGCAGGAGTGGTTGTTCCCCCAAGCTTCTCCTCTCCTCAGTGGGGAAAGAAAGTCTTCTGAAGGATGATAGCTCTGAACTGAGCTGTGGGAGAACCTCTCTTTTGGGTCCCCAGAAGAATAACTGCAATAGGCTGAAGTCAGCCTTTAGGAGCACCCTGCCATCTGCCCACCTTAGGGTATAAGGTGGGAGAACAGTGAATGAGAAGGGATTGAGAAGCAGAACTAGACTGACAGGTTCTAGCTTGGTCTCTTTGGCATCCTCTACTGAGGATGCCAAAGGCTGATGCTTTAAACTTATGGAGTGATGTTTTTATGCATTCTCAGAAGACATATAGGACTGTAGCCTTGTGAAGAAAGGCAAGACAGTCAAGCTGCAAACATTTAGTGTAACACAGACTACAGAGGAACCATTCCCAGCATAGGTAGTCCCTTTCAGACAGTACAAGGATAGTCCCAGTTACAAGACAGCTCATTTCAAGCTATGAAGCTTAAGTCAATGTACTGCACTGGTAGGTGATGCCAGTGTTTCTTCAGCCTAATTTTAACAGGGAACAGGAATTTTAACAGGAAATTCTGTCCACTGCAAGAATTTATTTTTTTTTAGTGGAAAGGAAGAAAAGCAGCAGGTTCAGGAACCAGTGATCTTCTCTCTTCCTGCCCCTTAGCACTGAGACACATCAATGGCTTGACTTCAGACATGTTCTCTCTTAGTCTTTGAGGTAGTAGTTGTATTATTTTATTGCCTTGCCAATGACTAGGAAGAGGAGAGTACAAGTCCTTCTGAAATTTCCTAAAGTTTCTTGCACTTAAGATTTTGTGAGTGAGAGAATTTTTTTCACCATCTTTTGTCTGTATATGTGACACCATAGAAAGTACAGCACCTTGCTGTAGAAGTCCAACATAACTCTCTCAAGATGAAAAGATAACTCATTCTGGAGAACAGAATCTTGGTCTGTGGTGGGATCAAGCAGCTCCTAGGACCACTCAGAAACAGGATGAAGAAGCTGTTTGAATCTTTCACTCCTTTAGTTTCCATGTCTAGAACTAGTGCATTACATATCCACTTTGGAGTGAGTTTCAACAATAAATTTGTCCAAAGTAGATAATTCTCTATCACAGTAGTTTTATTACAAGTGAAAGCTCCGACAGATTTATGAGACATTCTTAAAGCTTCAGTGCATTTTGTAAGTCAACAGGAAGATACTGTTATTCCACAAAATGCCACTGCAGCCAGATTGATTTGGGCATCACTGATTTTGTGTGAATTAGCACAAATTAATTTTCACGTTAACCTGCTTACAGCCGTGAATGCTGCACCAGGTACTAGGGGATTCAGTTAATTACAATAATAGTACTTTGGGGCTAATTACAGGGACACACCAAAAAGGTTTCTGTAGCAATACTGACCCATTTTATTGCATGTAGGACACTGACAGTAATGAGCTTCATCTGTCCCAGTTGGACTAGTCAGTTTCTTTAAGTCTCATTTCTGACATTTGCATACTTCTTTTGAAAGATTTTCACTTGGTAAGCTATTCCTCCTTGCCTGTTTAGCTGTGTTTCTCTTTTAAATATTAATTTTAATTTTACAGTATTTCTGAGTTGGGCATATTTTAGATTATGGTTGCTTTCTTTTATTCATTATGAGCTATGAATGGTTTTAAAGATGGAAAGGTCTTAGAAAGCAACAGAAGAGCTTCAAATGACACCTTAGGAATAAAAAAAAAACTGCAAGGAGAGTGGAACACCAGAACAGATTGTTTGGGATGGTTGAAGTCTCTCCATCTCTGGGGATCTTTGAGAACAGATTACATAGACATCTGTAAAAAGATTTAATTGTGACTTGCATTCCCTGAGGCCTTTTTGTTCCCATATGGCTTTGAGGCTGCCAACCTCTCTGGCTTCCCTTCACCCTGAGAGCTCGACCTCATGCTCCAGTTGCAAGTTTCTTATTCCTGGCAACATGTGAGCATGTGCTCACATTAGGCAATTCAATTTGATGCAATCCTTTATCACTGAATCACAGAATCATTCAGGTTGAAAAAGACCTTCAAGATCACCAAGTCCAACCATCAACCTGATCTACCAAGTCCTATCACTAAACCATGTCTCTTAGTGCCACATCTACATGTCTCAAACACCTCCAGGGATGGTGACTACACCACTGCCATAGGCAGCCCTTTCCAATGCTTGAGTATGCTCTCTGCAAATAAATTCTTCCAAATATACAATCTAAACCTCTCCTGGCCATTTCCTTGCATCCTATCATTTGTTATCTGAGAAAATGAGAAATCACTGTGGCCTAAACTAAGTCATTCTACCTTTCTTTGAAAGAGTTCAGCCAGTTGTCATCATACAGAAGATGCTTAGGAACCTCATCACAAATCCCAGACCACAGTATACTTCCATATGATCTCACCCAAGTCTCATTCTCATTTAATCTGAATATGTGTTTTTCTTGGGAGAGTGCATAGGAAGCAAAATTCATACTTTGTTCTTAATGGTTTATGAGTTTCGATCCTTTCTGTCCAAACTGGGTCTGAAAATTTTATGGGTGTAATGTTTATCAGTGTTAAATCACACAAGTGAAGGGATCACCTTGATCCGGTGCCATTTTCCAACTTGGATCATCTTGGACATTCGCAAGTAGTGATGTGGAAAATTAGAGAGCCTTGGAGAAGTGAGTCCACCAAGGCTGAGCCAAAGTACATTGTCAATAGAATTCTAAACAATATCACCATTTCTGTCAACAAGCTCTTCAGGAGAGGGAAAAGCACTGCACAGGGAGTTACATAATAAACAGATGTCAAATAAATCTTAGGGCAAAGCCATTGTCTACATCTTGAAAAATTGTCAATGTATTAAAAATTATAATTTCCCCATTGAAAGTGAGTCTAAAAGAATTTGCCTTTATAAAGAACATATGGCATTGCAGTCCAACTGCTGTCACTAGCTGTAGGCTCGTAACTGTGGGGAAAGTCTGTGCCAGTAAACAGTTAACATTTACAATGACCCCTTTTTCTCTATATCCCACCTTCTCTCCTTCTCTCTTTCTTTTCATTCTATATATACACACACACATATATATGTATTCTTTCTCTCTCTTTTTATATACATTCATATATTTATGCACATATATATGCGCTGCATTGACTTTTTGTAAAGTAATGTAAAACACTGATAAAACAATTATACCCAGCATGTTAGAATAGCAAAGCGTTCACATTGGGGAACAAAATGCTGGTCCTTGAGAAAAGCTGATGAGGTTGTCATTCTTATTGTGAGATGCTTGTCAGAATCGTGAAAAAATAAAAAAAAAAAACCTGAATATAAGGTGGGAAATTTTCAGTACTTCTGTTTTCTGCTGATCTTGAAGCCTTATCCATAACATGGCTTACAAGCACAGCAGGGAGACAGAAGATGCCTTCATCTTCCCATAGGGTTGATCTGTGGGCTGAGGTTAGGCAGACTTTGGTAACCCATCACAGAACACCGAGAACTGGCACAGGGAGTAATAAAGCCTGTGCGAATATATATCTGAACTACAGATAGTGCTTTATCTGAAAATGACACCCACAGTGCCCATCATCAGGAAGGAAAAAAAAAGAATGATATGCACTAAGCAGATTGGAAGATGTGTAAGGAGAAGCATACTTTAAAATGTAACTTTAGAAAGAAAAAAAAAAAGGTTAATGCAAAAATGGGATAGAAAAGTAATACAGTCTTATCAAATGTACAGTCTAGAAAATTTTCATCATATCAGTCTTTGATGATGCATTAAATTTTTAGAGAAGAACTATGATGGGTGCAACAAATCAGATTTTTCAGGGAATCATTTGATATTGCATGATATAAGGCACTGCTATTTAAACCAGTGAAGACAGAGATTAAACAAACATTGTTAAGGAAAGGCAAGCATAGCAGGTAACACTGAAACAAAAAATTGGATTGGTTGTTCATCAAAATGGAGATTGGTAGGTGGGTCTATTCTTTCTGTAAATCTGTCACGAGGATCAATATACGATGGAAAAGAGCAATTTCTGCAGAGGCACTGTGTCGGTGCAAAAGCCAGTAAATAAGTTTTGACTGCATTTAGTTAGAAGAATGAGTCTGGTCTTTTGAAGACTGGATTCTCTGTGTGGTCTGCCAGCAGCTATGAAATGCCAGAATTGAACTCCTTCTAAGACAAGATTTGAGCAATATCTGATGAGGTTTTTTGGTTTTTTTTTCATTTTTATTTGGAACTAGACTTAAGAAAATCTTGTCCAGCTTGGGTTTTTATGCCGTGAGGATGTGTTACTTTGTTTTGAGTGATGAGCTCAAGAGTAGTGGCAGTGACTGCAAGGCATTTCTTTGTATTACACTGTTTTTCAGACATTATTCCAGTTTCACATGATCTGATGCTCAAGTTAATCAGTACTTCAGAGCACCCAGACCATCACATATAGCCTCTGTGTCTAATTAGTAGTCAATTGCACAACATACATGTTTGCGTCTAAATATCCCCAAATCCTTGTAGTAGGCTATGTGGCATGCAAGGAGCTGGACTTATCCTGAGGTAATGTGTGTATCTGTTGTTTTTAAATTCATTCAGGCTTGTAATGTGCTTGATCATTCCATATTGTTTGTTTGCATTAGTAAAGGTAATACCCCTTAAACAGGAAGCACTAGCAAACTAACATAATTCTGTGGCTGCTTTCAATACCACCTCTTAAAAAAGATTAGTACACATGTGGGAATGGTTGTATCCATTTCATTCCTTTCTACGTGCTTTTCTTTTTGTTTGGGACATCTGGGATATTTTTCATGGGTTTTTTGTTGTTGTTTTGTTTTGTGTTTTTTTTTTATGGTAAAAGTGGCTTTTGTTCCTAGTTTTGTTCAGGTCTTATTAATTCAGTAGAGCATCCCAGACAGCCTTGGGAGATTGTTAAAGATACCCTTTTCTGGAAGAGCAGTACATGCAAATATAGGAAAGTAAAGGAGTAGATGGTTATTACCAAACAGATTTTGAAGGCAGGCAGTGAATCATTTATTAATTGCACTATTTAATGTAAGCAAATGGCACAAATCATAATAGCAAAACGGATGAACCGAACCAGTATCCATGTTTATTTTTGTAGTACTTCTGCCAAAATTCTATTTCTGTTGATTGTCCTTCAGATCTCTGCTTTAGCAAGAATGTGAAGCTATCCATTGGGTATAGTTGCATCATTTGTATTCCTTCTGCAATTTCATTTTCTTTTTAAACTAATTCTTTGTAAATAACTTGTGAGTTTGGGTATTGTCGTTGTTTTCTTTGTTTGTTTGTTGCTTGTTTTGGTTTGTTTATGTTTTTGTTTTTTTCCTGAAGGTTATTGCTTTCATGATTTTTTATGGAATTCATAAAATCCCGTTTGCTTCCCTACCACTCTGTTTTCACAAATGAACTCTTTTAGGAGCCCCATTGTTATCTCTACCCACTCCATATGTATCAGAACTCCATGGAATAAAAATAGAAAATTGGCATATTATGTCTTTACTGTGAAATAGTTCCTAAAAATTCACTTGAGAGTTTTGACCCTGATTTAGCAGTGTGTCTTTTCTTTTTTTCATTTCTCTCTGAATTACAGGTAGGTCATATTGATCTACATTTCCCTTTTTATTCCAAAAAATTCTTGCACAAATGCATGTTAAGTTGTTATTGATCCTGAAGATAAAGAATCATGGAATCATTTGGGTTGGAGTAGACCACTAAGGTCATCTAGTCCAACCATCAGCCCACCCCCACCATGCCCACTGACCATGTCCCTCAGTGTCACATCTCCACAGTTCTTGAACACCTCCAGGGACAGTGACTCCACCACCTCCCTGGGCAGCCTGGGCCAATGCCTCACCACTTTTTTTTACAAGAAATGTTTCCTAATACCCAACCTGAACATCACATGGAGCAACTTAAGGCCATTACCTCTTGTCCTATCAAAGAAATAGGATTATATCCTTTTTCTCCTCCCCCCAACTCTCCCCCCCCCCCCCCCCCCCCCCAAAAAAAAAAAAAAAAAAAAAAAAGGTTAGTACAAACCAAATCCAGGTGGAATCTTATGGATCCAACAGAAGATACCACCTGCCCCAGTCTGGCCCCAGCTCGGTGTGCCTGTATCCTGTCTCTTCACTTTTGCAGGCAAAGTTTCATGTCTAAGTGCTTCCCAGTTTATAACAAACTCATCCATGTTAGCATATTTAGGTCTAACCCAGTTCATCCTTACTGGCATATAGCTGATATGATTTGGCACCCACAAGACTTTTGGAAGGAGGAAATTTACTGACAGTTGAAGGAAGGGTAGGAATCAATCTGAAAAAGAAGAGTAGCTTCCCTCTGTAGATGCAGGGTTATTGAGGACCACAAAACTGACTTCCCTGCATTGCCATGCCTAAGATGTCACCTCTATATTTTCGTTCTTCCTGTCAATTCATGTCTCTAAGAGCTGGAAGGAGGCTAAGCCAGAATCATCATTAAGAAGATACGGCTAATCAGGATAAAATTCTCATCTCCCAAGAGATAGAACTACTCTTGGTAAAAAGCAGAAGCAAGGAAAAGCAATGAAGCAATGATAACAAGTAACAGTTGCCTCAGGAAAATGATTTTGGATGAGAAATTGTGGAAATTGAATAAATGTCTGAAAACAAGATCCTCCACCACTAGCCTGCAGCAATGAAATAGCTAAATGAATTTGCATAGCTATTAATAGAAAGTAGAGTTTCTTTTAAATGTCCCACGTAAATATTTGTTGACAGGAAAGAATTCAATGCAGTGAAGCTTTTTTCACCTTGATGGAGACTCATCTTGTGCCCAAATCACCAGAGATATCATTAAACACTTCTGCAATATTCAGTAACTTCTGTAGGAGTTACTGAAACAGTAACTCCTACAAAGCTATCAAGGTTAATGAGACATATGCTGCTCTGCTGGGCAAGCTTGGCTGTGCAAGTCAGATGCCTGGGGTAAAGAGATGTGCCCAGCCTTTCCAAGACCTCACGCTGTGCTGTCAAGGCAGACCGTATGTGATATCTCTGTTGCAGATCTTTACTTTGCTCTTTATGTGCCTTTTCCTTCCTTGGATCTGTACACACAACATTGTCCAAGATATTAGCTCAGTGTGAAACTCATGGAATTTGAAAAAGTGATCCAAACAGTCCTGTTTATTATAGAATCATAGAGTTGTATGAGTTAGAAGGGACCCTTAAAGGCCATCCAGTCCAGCTCCCCTGCAATGAGCAGGGACGCCTACAGCTCCATCAGGTGCTTGGAGCCCCATCCAGCCTGACTTTG